>NC_054534.1:56520594-56595594 GCF_017654505.1 Polyodon spathula | reverse complement strand
TGACCCATTATTTGTTTCTGTGTTTATTTTAAAAAATGCCCAAAGCCATCAAATATTGCCTTTATCCCTTTTCTACTGACTAACATCATCAAGCTCACACCAAATGAAGATGCAGAATGTCGTCCTGAAGCATAAACCATGGAGGAAGCAAGTTGTGTATATTCAATTAGTATTAACAGTGGAGAATCTAAAAGCTTAGAATTGTTGTACTTCAAGTCAGTGAAATTATATAGTTGGATCTATTTTAATATTTATACTGTGGTAGAATTTAGCTCTGTCACTGTTTAGATTAATTAAGTAAGTCCCAGTGTCCCCACAATGACTGAGTGCAGTCAGAGCTACATCGCGTGGTATTGTTTTAATAAGAACCAGGCACGATGTAACTTGCCTTACGTTTTTCTTCAGAAAATATACAGAGGTTTCTTTGAAGGTAGCTCTTAGTTCCTTGCTTACCCCCAATCCGACAAAAAAAGCCTTTGCAAGTTTGCAAGACTGCACTCACACTATCAAGCCTAAGTTGTGCAATTCAAAAAAATTCTTCTGAAAGCGTGGGCGGAACTTTTAAAGGCTTTGATTATGCTGTGGCAGGAAATGGCGTTGCGGTGATGTCAGACTAGAAGGCGGAACAAAAACATAGACAGGCAGGTACTGCGGTTCACAGGTGCGGCGTGGGCAGTTTTTATTTTAAATAGAAAAATAAATAAAATGTTCAAACAAAAATAAACACTTCCTCACAGAGCAAAATAAAAAGTTTTAAATAAAATAAATCACGAACACAAAAATACAATATAGGTCAGGCTGGACGATCGTCTTCACTGTTCATATATCTTTCTGTTTGTCAATTAATCCCTCCTCTCACTCTCGCATTCTCCACTTCCAAACAGCCACCTAGCGCACGGAGAACTGCGGGCTTAAATAACGTAGCCGAGGAGTTTAACTAGTTTGTAATTATTCTATTACCCCTCGGCCACAATCTGCATGAGTTCATTAATTTGTGTGACTGCCGACTAGTTTATCAATGCACTAGCCGACAGCCACACATTAACAAGGTTTTAAAAAAACAAATACATGGCGTCCAGCCGTCATATATACAAATACATAAATGCACTCACACTATCAAGCCTAAGTTGTGCAATTCAAAAAAATTCTTCTGAAAGCGTGGGCGGAAATAAATATAATTTTAAATAGAAAAATAAATAAAATGTTCAAACAAAAATAAACACTTCCTCACAGAGAACAAAATAAAAATTAACGTAGTTATGTTTTTTTGTGTCCCCGTAAAAAACAGGGGCAGAGGAGAACCAATTTGTTGAAATAAATCAAACCGGACTATAATAGCAGGGCGATGTATATGTCCACCCTGACTACATATACAGGAAGCTCTTCCCCCCGAGGGAAAGGGCGGTAGAGGTCGGCTTCCCATCCTCCAGCCTTGAACTTTAGGAGGGGGGGGGTGGGCCTTGACCCCCCCCACCCCTCTTCATGGCCGGCAGCGCAAGCCAGGCAGCGGCCCCAGGCGAAGCAGCGCCAGCAGCGGCCCCAGGCGAAGCAGAGCCGGCAGCAACCCCAGGCGAAGCGGGACCCTCGGCAACCCTAGGGGATACAAGAGAGACACAGGCAGCCCTAGGTGATGCAGATGTGTTATCCTTGGGCGGTGTGAGACAGGCATCCTTGGGCGGTGCGAGGCGGGCATCCCTGGGCAGTGCAAGGCAGGACAGCAGCGGTCCCTCGGAAGGTGACAGCGACAACGGACACTCGGGAGGCGAGCCAAGCCTAGCTGTGGTACTGGGGTTGGCCCTCTTCATAGCCATTGCGGCCAGGCGGGCATCCCTGGGCGGTGCAAGGCAGGACAGCAGCGGTCCCTCGGAAGGCGACAGCGACAACGGACCCTCGGGAGGCGAGCCAAGCCTAGCTGTGGTACTGGGGTTGGCCCTCTTCATAGCCATTGCGGCCTGGCGGGCATCCCTGGGCGGTGCAAGGCAGGACAGCAGCGGTCCCTCGGAAGGCGACAGCGACAACGGACCCTCGGGAGGCGAGCCAAGCCTAGCTGTGGTACTGGGGTTGGCCCTCTTCATAGCCACTGCGGCCGGGCGGTTTTCCCCCGTGCTCCCTTCAGCAACCTATGCAGGGGCTGCTGAGGTCTGGCAGCATCCTGCCCTGGTCCTTCCAATGCTGAAGGGAGAGACAGCTCCTGTTTCTCTGCTCCTGGTGGTGGTGGCAAAGGTGGCAAGGGCTCCTCCCCTTCTGGCTGCAACGAGGAAACCAACAGGCATGCTCTCTGTGCTGGTGGAGGTGGGAGCGGCACGTAGTCCTCCCACGGGGGTGGAGGTGGAACCAGCAGGTATTCTCCCTCTGCTGGTGGAGGTGGGAGTGACAAGCAGTCCTCCCACTGAGGTGGAGGTGGAACCAGCAGGTATTCTCCCTCTGCTAGTGGGGGTGGGAGTTGCACACAGTCCTCCTACGGAGGTGGCGGTGAAACCAGCAGGTATTCTCCCTCTGCTGGTGGAGGTGGGAGTGACAAGCAGTCCTTCCATGGCGGTGGAGGTGGAACCAGCAGGTATTCTCCCTCTGCTGGTGGATTCCTGGGCTGTGGACGCACCGGCTCCCCCCTCTTGGGCTGTGGATGTTCGGGCTCCTCCCATTCTGACGCAGGTTATTCGAGCTCCTCCCACTCCAGGTCCGTGTCCTGGAAAACCTCCAAGCAGTGGTGCTCCTCATGTCCGTAGCACATGCAGTTGGTGCACCACTCCTCTTCCTCCCATGCCTTCCTTCCTCTCTGCCTCTTCCTCACCTTTGCTTTTGTTTGAGGGCGGCGGCTCTTCTGGGTTCTCCAGGGTGCCTGGTCCTGGCTCATTTGGGCAGCCAACACCTCTCCTGGATATTGGGAAGGGCAGATGGCCACTGTGTGCCCAAACTCCCCACAACCAGTACACCACTCATTCACGACACATACCCAGCCGACGTCCTTCTGCAGCTACTGTTGCTGCTTCCTCCAACTCCTTATTCCTCCCATCCTCTCTCTAAAAAAAATTATAATAAAAAAAATCTCGAAAAACTGCAGTACCCTTCTTCTCTGGCCTGAGTCGGAGGCTGTGTGCGATCCCAGGATGACACCACGTGTGGCAGGAAATGGCGTTGGGAGAGCTGCAGGCTTAAATACCGTGACCGTGGGGTTTAACTAGTTTGTAATTATTCTATTACCCCTCGGCCACAATCTGCACAAGTTCATTAATTTGTGTGACTGGTGGTTAGTTTAACAATGCACTAGCCGATAGCCACACACTAACACAAGGTTTTTAAAAAACAAATACATGGTGTCCCACCGTCATATATACAAATACATAAATACAATAAATCATAATGCATCAATACAAAATAACACAGGGGCAGAGGAGAAACCCAATTCTAGAAATAAACAACTATAAATAGCAGGGCTTTCCTACCACCCTGCTACATAGGCCTATTATCATCATCCATTTAAACCACACTGTTCACAATGTGCATTGTGGCTCATTAGAAAGGAAGATGTGCACAGGAACATGAGTATTGGGGGGGGGGGCTATTTGCTATGTAATATTTGGCATGAAAGAATCATCTGTTGTGTTGCTGTGGACAACATTAGGAAACATGTGGTTGATCAACATGGCACATTTTCTAAAATAAAGAAAGGGGGGGTATTCATAATACACTACATTATGATTTACACTATTTTATTTCTAAAACTAATTACACCTAAAGATTACACTGAAGCCCTGGATTTCCACAAATGCATGGAAAAAAAAAGATTTTACATTAATATTGACTTTTAAATTTATTTTTAAATCCCAGTGTTCATTTTATTTTGAGCTTCCTGGTGCCAACATCATAAATTAAAACCTAATTTTTACTGTACTTATCTGTCCTATCTGTGTGTGTGCGTGTTCCATCCTGTCTTTCCCACCGTTTGTGTGTCGCCCTGCATGAATCTGTGAGTAAAGAGCGTTTTGTATCTAGGCTGTGCTCGCGCGCTGCCTGGGGTGTCAAGTGCACAGTGCAGCTGTATGAGAGAGGGGTCTGTTTTGGCTTGCGCGGGACAGAGTGTCTGAGTGATTGGTCAGTGTGTATGTAAATGTGCCCTTGTGTGTGTGTGAGCCAGCAGGGCTCAGGGGGGAATCCCTATTTAGGTGCTACTAGCAAGTAGCTCGGGGCTGTGCTGTGCTGACGGCTTGAATAATAAAAATCTGAATGAGATCTTGCTGCAGTCGTCTGGCTCCTATACCCCCCCCCCCCCAGCCAGAGTGGGATAGAACAAAAGTGTTGGGGACATTCCATTACTGCACAACTGGCTCCGCGGGCAAGGAACAGAGCGTCTCCAGAGAGTGGTAGAGGGATCTGGTCGGCTCACTGGATGGAAAACGGGAGCGGAGTCGGTGGGAGTATGGCGCCCGAGGCAGAACGACAAGGCTCGTCCAGGCCAAATAGCTGAACCGGAGGGAGCACGACACGCAGATGCAGAATGGCGGGACCAATCCGAACAGGACAGCAGAGCTGGAGGGAGCACGGCGACCAAGGCAGAATGGTGGAACTCGGTCAGGCAGGGCAGCGGAGTCGGGGGAAACATGGCACGCCAACGCTGAACAACATGGCTCATCCAGCCAGTACCGCACCTCTCACCCTGACAGACTGTCACAGCGGGGAGGACACAACAGCACGGTCAGGGTGGCAGGGTTCAACCCCCCCAGAAGCAGCTGACCACATGGCGACCGTGCCCATGACTTGGTGGTTGCATCCGCGGGGTGAGACCCAAGCCTCTCCTGAAGTAGCAGACCACGCACACAGGTCCTTGGGGCCATGTACAAACTGCTGGTTCACCTTGGCCAACCTTGCAGCGAATACCAGATCACTTCAGGACTTTAGCAATGTCTTTTCAGGGATGAAGAGAATTTGAGGGGGAGTTGTGCATCGATCTGTGCTATGTGTGTGCCGTCCTGTCTTTCCTGCCATTTGTGTGTCACCCTACATGAATCTGTGAGTGAAGTGCGCAGTGCAGCTGTATGAGAGAGGGGTCTGTGTTGGCTGCACTATGATTTGTGTTCAGTTCCGCAGGTCAGCTGCTTGCGTGGGACCGAGGGTCTGAGCGATTGGTCGGTGTGTATGTAAATGTGCCCTTCTGTGTGTGAGCCAATAGGGCTTGAAGGGAATCGCTATTTAGGAGCTGCCTGTGAGCAGCTTGGGGCTGTGCTGTACTATGAATTACTGTGGTGTGCTGACCCCTTGAATAATAAAAACCTGAATATGATCTTGCTGCGTCGTCTGGCTCCTGTTATTTCCCCTGAAACGCTACAATACTGTAAATTGGGCTATGATAAATCATCAATAGTCACTCACAAAACATATAGTTTCACTCTTTTGTACCTTCACAGAAACCAGGATCAGAGGAAAAATTTGAAAGTTTAGTGGAGATTTCGGACAAAGGGTAGGAGACACTTCACAGAGAGATTCTCTGGGATTCTTTAAAGAGCAATCTGGATGTCTTCCTGGGTCCTGGGATGAATTCGATATTGGTAATGGGACGAATACAGATGGACTAAACGATTGGCTCGTGTTTATAACTTTTCATAGAGTTGTTTTGACAGGGGTCCCCAAATGACTCCCCTCGTTAAAAGCACTGCCGCGCCGCGTGCAGGGAGAGTCATACAACCAGAGACCGCAAGTTCGAATCCTCGTTGTTCGAGGCAGCCAGTCTTTGCTGGGGAATCCGTGAGAGGGGTATAATTGCAGATCGGAGGCTTCTCTGTGGTGGCTTTGCTGTGGTAGCATAGTTGTGGTGGGCAGTGTACGCACAGCTTCAAAGTATGTCACTGAAGAAAACTCAATAAAAGCCATGAAAAAAAATTAATAGTTTTAGACCAGAATAAAAAACATAAATACAGCAAACACAATGTTGTATTTCCTGTGTTTAAAATGGTCTGATCTAGATACTCTGCTATGCAATTTATTGTTTTTAATAATATAACTGTTATTCATTTTGTGATTTTACTGTTTTGTTTTATTTCTTGATCGTGACGCATACTGTCTGTAAAGCACTTTGAAATACTATGCTATGAAAGCTGCTATAATATAAATTAAATAAATAATATACTGAGTCGTATGTCTTTATTTTTCAATTGTCACATGATAGGGGCTGCAACGCCCTCAGTAATGACGTATTTTGAAGCTGCACACGCACTGCCCACCACAGCTAACCTCCCATAGCTAAGCCACTACAGAGAAGCCTCTGACCTGCAGTTATGCACTCTTGGATTCTGTGGGGGCGCCAGACTGGCTTTGGCGCTCCCGGAGTTGGGGAGGTGGGATCCGGTTCTCTTCACTGCTCTGCGACGACCGCTACAGTCCAGGTGCAGAGTGAGCTTGGGGGTGGAGATTTGTTGGACTAGTCTTTGTCCTCCAGAGGTCGATAGCCTGTAGACATCCATTCGAGTTCCTGGGTGTAAAAAAAGATGCCAATTGGCCCATGGGGCCTCAGGTCCCTCAGCTCTGTGGGTAGTTGCCGTGGTGAAAGAGTAATAATAATAATAATAATAGGGCATTCCAAATTGGGAGGAAATCTGGGGTAAAAGTCCCAAGCAAAACAGTCACCCTCTATGCAGTTTTCAAACCTCCCTTAAACTCATCTTTTTTTCCCCCCTTAGCCCATCCTACCTCTACTCCTGGCCCCCAACCTCCTGTTATGACCTTGCCTGCCCAACCCTGACCTAGCCTCTGGCCCTTGCTTTTGTATAGCTATTAATCACCTCACCTTACAGCAATAACCTTACCCTCTTTCTTCACTCATTTTTTTAAGTTTGTACAGATTCTAAAAACTTGTAAAGCGCCTTGGTTAAAGACGCTATAACAAATGCAAAATAAATAAAATTGGAGATTTAAAAAAAAAAGTTCTCTTGACAGAAATATATATTTATTTATTTTATTAATTTATTTACTAAAAATTTAAGGTATCTGAAATGGTATCCTACAGTATATGAAATGTTATTTAGCTGTGTAGTGCTAAGGCACATTTAATTAGAATGTTTTAATTTAACAAAGTGTATTCTATACACAACATCCTGCTACAGTTCCACCAGAGTGAAAACTTTAATAACATCTATTATAATTGTTAGCAATTCTGGAATTCCAATCCTTAACGTTGCATGTCTGGAAAACCGTCAGCCTCAAAAGTAAAACATGGTGAAAGATTGCACTGTCAGACCTGTTCAACTAGTGATGGGCAAGTAAAGAATTTGGCCTATAGCATGATGTGGGATATTCAAGTAGCTATGCAGTCACACTGCAGGAGGACTTTATGCCCCTGTGTGAACATATCCTTGAAATATGACGTGTCTAATTACAACAAGATAAACATGCCCTCCAGTTGTTTAAGCTAATGACATAAACTTGTTGTGCTTTTTTATGCTGAGTTGCAAAGCCTGGAAAACCAGAGAACAACATGTTCACTATTGACATGAATGTCTTCAGGCTAATGATGAATCACTGATACCAAGCAGTGGGGAGCCCTGGTCAATGATAGAATAATTATTCATGAAGAAATGGTTTCCTGATGCATAACTGAATCTCCCTGAACAAGAAAATATTTACTTGGCACAAAAACATGTTTTGTAATTGTAAAAGCTCTATGTTAACATACCCGTTTATTGGAAATGGTTCCTTTGCTAAACAGAGTATGTTGTTAACCGGACACATCTCTTATTAAATGGATAAAGTAAAGAACACACTATAGAAAATATTTTGTGTTCCTCAGAGCTTAGAAAAGGTTCTGGCAATGAAAGGAACTGACAAAAACAGATACAAAAAATATCATTGAGAGAATGGTACCTGGCCAGGGGCCACTTTGTATGGTGAGGTGAAATAATCCTTGACAATATTTCCTCCCCAAGCTGCATGAGCACAAGAATCACACCAGCACTCCCCAGCAAAAAAATATGCAACTGTCAGAACACAAACTTGCTCTACACTGACTGCATGAACCACTCAGATCCTGGATAACCTTTTACTATAATAGTACAATCTACACTTTGCTATGCTTTTACCATAGTGAACTGTAAAGCAATAAGTATATCCTAAGGTGCACATAGACAAAGCCTTTCTTACATGAAATCTCTAAAGACAGAATGACCAATTTAAAACAGACTGGATATGTGTCCAAAATTATTCTGTGTAAACAGTCTGTAGGATTGTTGCCTCCAGGCTAGTCCTGGATTTTAGTTTTGTATGACTTGTTTCACTCTTAATTAATGCAAATTTGTGACAAGGTTTAAAACACATGGGCGTAAGAGCCACCTTCTAACTGCATTAGGAGACTGGCGGCAATAAAAATAAAAGGAAAGTTAACCAAGTGGTGCTGGACGAGTTTAAAAGGTTTTGACTGACTCATTGAACAGACCGACCCTCTTGTAGTACAAAGATTTTTTGCATCATTTCATTTGGGCATGCAGGGGACACCAAGCCTTTGCATTCAAATAAAGCATGCAAAGCTCCCAACAGACCTGGATCAATTGAGCAAATAAGGAAGGGTGACAGCTTTCTTCTGCCCTCTAGTTGTGAAAATCACTGCAGCTGGAATCAGTGGTAGGAATGTGTGTGTGTGTATATATATATATATATATATATATATATATATATATATATATATATATATATATATATATATATGGCATAATAATATATAATATGTACACATGTCGTAAAGCAATAATGGTCATTTAAAGGTAAAACTATTTTCATTCTAGAACTCTAGACATGAACATGAAAAAGTTGCACCCCGTGTTCTTTGAGGTGCAAAGGCACCCCAAGTACAACTATTTTAAGGGGATTTCAATGAAACCCACTATTGTGGTTTTTTAAGTAACCTTGTAACATAGTGACAGTCCAAAAACACACTTTCCCCTGTTGGTAAGATGAGGTTAAAAGCTCTAAAACCATGGTTGCAAACAAGCCCAGCTCATTTGCAATGTGGATTAGGCACTCACTTACACACAATTTGATACAACAAGAGATTCCTGTACCAGAAAAATGAAAAATCAATAAAATAATTGGAGACATGAATACCAAATCTTGTATACGATTACTAATGCCTGGTTTTATAAAAATAGTTTTGAATGCTTTATTATATATTAAAACTAAAGGTTTGTTCATTTCTCAAATGCAGAAAGAGACCGGTAATATGCCTCCCCCCAATCCCTCCATTTTTCATGTGATAAAGTCTGGGGTGATTGCCCAGCTGCCTAGGACCTGCACATTAGAGAGGGATCGTTAAAAACCACAATCATTTCTCTCATTTAAAGACTCAAATAATATTAGACACTGTTTGTTGCCTTGGGCCTGTTTTTGTTTAGCAGGATGTGTCTTTCCTGGAAATCACTAGCCTGGCAGGATATAACCTTGTAACTTTGTGAACACCAATACTGATGTGTCAAATGAAAGATTGTTACTTGTTATTTTGTACAGATAGTAAAAAGTAATTTGTTTAAATAACTACATAAAAAAAAAACACACACACACAACACTTTTCTGCGAAAATAAATCTGCACAAAAACAATGATTGATTGTTCCCAATACACATTTGTGAAAAGACAGTATGTGCTCATTCCATCTGGGCTCAGGCAGTTGTAGAAGAATATTAGATTTGGCACTGGTGTTCCATTGCATAAATTCTATTTCACTTCAGTTTGTGTGATATGTTATTTTACCAACAGATTCTCTCTTATGTAACATTTAATATTCTCTGAGTTAAACTTTTGAACAGCAGTGCTTGTTAGAAGTAACATACTCTAATAACATCCGGATGATCCCCTATTCCCCAATCCTCACTTTCTGCTTGCTCATTTTTCATCCATCTTGTCCCCATTGTTATATTTCCCCAGGAAGCATTATTACACAATCATTGTTTTGTCATACAAGCACTGATTTGTGGTTCAATACAAAAAAATTATTGATTAATTCAACTGACAGCTCTATCAATTTCATCTAACCAAAGATCAGATTTTAGTTTTTTCAAAGTTGCAATTTAAATATCCCAAAACAACATTTGTGTAAGTTTCCAATATCATGGCCCTATCCCTTGAATTAATTAGAGTTGAATACAGCATGGATATCTTTGGGGACAATCCAATTGTTGGCATGCAGTAAGCATACATTACTCTTCTCACTAGAGGTGAATAATTAAATTGTTCCCCTAATAAGAGTTGTTAACCACCACCAGGCAATTTCAAATGAGACAGTCTAGTTCTGGGGTGCAATGTATTCTGTTATCCTGGGATTGACAAAGTGACCAATGCATTCACTGCACAAACAAAAACCTAAAATCTAAAAACATACTGCAGCAGGGGTGTTTTGTTACTGTGCAGGTATACTCTGACAGACAAGAGAGAGACACAGAGGATGACACTGAAATACACATGCTCAGGAGTCCAGGTTTTATTGACAATTACAAGCAGTGGTAGGTGACCTCCACTATGGTACAAACAATGGTAGTTCTAGTGCACAAGACAGAGAGCTACTCCAACTAAAAGGGACGTCCCACTTCAGAAACCTTCTCCCTGACACAAGCTCTCTGCACTTGGGAGGGATTCAAATCCCCTAAATGAAGCTCTATTCTAAGCACTCAGATCCTGGCTAACACACACGGTGATCATGCGTGGCTGTATAGTTTGTTCACCCTGGTTCACACATGCAGTCATGTCGATTCCCAGCCAATTCACTTTCAGCTTGCTGACAAAATGGAGACCCAAGACCCAAGGACTAGTTTTTCAGTCATTTTTTAAAGACATGTGGCCAGGGTTAATTGATAATTAATTAGTCAACCAATGCCGGAAGGGAGGGGATTTTAATCTCCCAGCCCTGTCATATCTAACACAAACTTTATAAAATAAATTCTACACATTTTCTTTACAAACAAAACAAAAACGTATTTACACATGCAGGGCCTCATTCCTGCCACACACACTTATTTCAGTTAAAGTGTATAAGGACTGTAATTGGGCACATTTATATGTAACGTTTTAAGAGTATAAGGAGAGGTTACCCACATTGATAACACTATGTAACACAATTTTTGTTCCTGGGTAGTAAGTGTTATTTCCTAATTGCTTATGCCTCAAAAGTATAGAAAATGGCTATTATTCCCCACAAACTTTGCTTTTGTGACCAGGACAGTGATATTTCAAAATATCACTATTTCCAGTGGGAAAACAGGCAAATGTGTGTCTTTTCGTTCACATAAAGTCAGAAAAAAACAACATATGAATCCAAATTAACATGTATTTATACTAAAGTAATACAAAAATGACTACAAAAGATTTAGAAGTGAGTAGTTTTTCAAGATTTACAATTATACTGTAAATACAGTATAATCCTATTTGTCTAAGGATTTACAGGAATGAAACATCAGACAAATATAAATACTTCATTGAGAATGACTGACACATGACTCTGAGTACGTATATCCCTGGGTTAGTTATCCACAGTTTCTGATTTAAGAGAGCTTTGTAAAGTTGCATTTACAAAGTAAGTTTGTTGTTATTATCTAAGTGAATTTTAGCAAGTAATATGTCTCTGGATTATTTTTGTATTTATTTATTTTTTAATTCATAATGAATTAACATTTTTACAACAGAATGAGCTTAAAAATCAGTAAAATTGTCCTAAAGATGGCCTCCCCCCTCTCCATCCTCATCCCTCCCACAAAAAATAGGTCTCTGGTGCCATCTTTTGGTCATAAACTGAGATTGTCACCAGCACTAGGATTACACACTGATGACCTCTTCTCATATGTGGGTCAAAGTTAATTCAGATTTATATGTTGTAATAAAGCAACCAAAAAGTTATATAATTATCTAAATAGCAAAACAGGAGGACAAAGGGTTTTGTTTTTTGTTTTTTTCTGGGAAATACACCAAATTCCCCCCCTGGCTATCAAGCTGGAAGCTAAAAAGAACACAGAAGCCATCATAGTGTTTATTTGAGGATGTCAGTATTCAGGGTTAGCATCTGCGTCAGTTCTCTTCTAAACAAGGACACATAGTACTCTTCTCTAAAACAGGGATTCCTGGTAGTTTATTTTGCAATGTAACATGAGTCAGTACCTCTGATTTCAGTTTAAAAAAACAAAACGAAGGAACTCTATATAAAATGTCGTTGGAGTGACAGAAGGCAACACAGATATCTGTCTATGGAATATGAAAACCCCAAATAACAGCTTTGAATAAGATTTAAATAAAATGATGCTCCCTTACTAAATGCTCAATTTTATTACAGGTACCGGTACTACTTATGTAGAGGTTAGTGCATTTAGCAATACTGACTGACATAAATAATGTCAGGAGATATCCTATTTTATTTGTAATACATTTAAAATGTAATCCAAGGTCAGTTGTGAGTAATGTATGGCTCTGTTTCTTTGATACATAAGCGCTTGTGTGCCAAGACCTTAAAGACTGTTTCATATCAGGTGCCCTGCTAAAGTCAATTGTAGCTTAAATAGTTCCTTTTTCAGAGGCCGTCACACTGTGTTTGACTCCCGTTCAAGAAAGATAAAGCACAACGGGAAGATGTGCGGAAGAGCCGTGTCAAAGGACTGTGTGGGTGTTTGGCAGCAGGGATCGAGTCTTATCCTGGTTCATGGAGTGGTGTCTAAAACCATACAGCATTGAAAATAAAACAATCCCAGCTGGACTGACCCCAATTTTGCCAAGTGAATTACAGTAAAAGCAGACATACAGCCAAGCAATAACATTAACTCAAAGGTCGTTAGCAATGTCAGAATTTGTGAAGCGATTTTGATACCATGCTTTGTGCTGGGTTTTTACACCTGTGCTTCTACCCCATTAACATATTAATCTGAGCAACTTTTGACTTTTAACTTCACTCATATCAGTAAACATGCACATATAGTGTTGGCCTGTTACATATATCTAAAGAACCACTTGTCAAATCGTGAACTTTTTAAAGGTTTTATCTGGGTGTGGCAGAGAAAAGCTCTACCCTTTTTAAATTGGCAGGGATGGAGTTAATTTCCCCTACCTGCCTGGGTTTATTATGTTCAGGTGGCTGGGGTTGATTAGTTGATTAGGTTAATTAATGATCAATTAGCGCCCAGCCACCTGACATAAAAGGAGGCCTCTGCTTCTCATTTAGGAGGAGGGAGTTGAGGAAGCAGGTTGGTGGTTGGTGTTTGTGGTTGGTGTTTGTGGTTGGTGTTTGTGGTTGGTAGTTAGTTTGAAAGTTTTGAATCCAGTGAAGGCATTGCCCAGCCTGGAAACCTTATTTTTTTTGTAAGTTTTGCTTTATTTGTGTCTAAAGATCTTTGTTTTGCCCTTATGCACTTTATTTTTGTGGGGTTTTTTTATAATAAAATTAGGATTTTTTGAACTGCAGTCTGTCTCTGGGCCTCTTTCCACTCGCCAGCCTGCCACATTTGGTGGCAGAGGTGGGATAGCGCCACCTAGAGGCTCAGAGAAGTATTTTTGGGGGGGGTGGGATTTTTGGGAGAATTATTTATTTATTTATTTATTTGG
This sequence comes from Polyodon spathula, assembly GCF_017654505.1. NCBI lineage: Eukaryota > Metazoa > Chordata > Actinopteri > Acipenseriformes > Polyodontidae > Polyodon > Polyodon spathula. The sequence goes on along the minus strand of NC_054534.1, from coordinate 56,582,044 downwards.
ATTATGGGAAAGAAGAGCAGACAGCGGCAAAGGCAAGAAAAGCAGCATCTGAAGAAATATAAGCTGCTGCAGCCACCGCTGGAGGACCCAGCCAGCCTCTTCCCCTGGTGTTCCTGGTGTGGGAAGGAGGACCATCATTGGCGGTCCTGCCCAGACGTGCCACAGGCAAACTGGTGTGGCTGGTGTGAGGAGGATGGCCACAATTGGGCCCCTACAACCAGACCCAGGAAGAGGTGCCGTGTTCACCCCGGGCATCAGGGGCCACCCCACTACCTCCAGCACCACCACCTTTACCACCGTCCCAGGAGATCTAGGACTGGTTGATGCACCCTGAGGCAGACTTCGTCCACGATCTCCACCATAGTTATCAACACGCTGTGGTGTCGAGATGGGGAGAGGTGGGAACAGTGGGAGGAACAACACCACCCAGCGTCCTTCCCAGAAGTTGCCCTCATGGTGGTTAATTGCCTGGCGGTAGACATGGGAGATGCCCCGGTCACTCCAATAAAGAGGGGTGAGCCGCCTTCCCGAGAGCCAGAGAGGGGTGAGCCGCCTTCCCGAGAGCCAGAGAGGGGTGAGCCGCCTTCCCGAGAGCCAGAGAGGGGTGAGCCGCCTTCCTGAGAGCCAGAGAGGGGTGAGCCGCCTTCCCGGGAGCCAGAGAGGGAGGAGCTGCCGTCGTCCCGAGAGCCAGAGAGGGAGGAGCTGCCGTCGTCCCGAGAGCCAGAGAGGGAGGAGCTGCCGTCGTCCCGAGAGCCAGAGAGGGAGGAGCTGCCGTCGTCCCGAGAGCCAGAGAGGGAGGAGCTGCCGCCGCTCCCAGAGCCAGAGAGGGAGGAGCTGCCGCCGCTCCCAGAGCCAGAGAGGGAGGAGCTGCCGCCGCTCCCAGAGCCAGAGAGGGAGGAGCTGCCGCCGCTCCCAGAGCCAGAGAGGGAGGAGCTGCCGCCGCTCCCAGAGCCAGAGAGGGAGGAGCCGCCGTCGTCCCGAGAGCCAGAGAGGGAGGAGCCACCGTCGTCCCGAGAGCCAGAGAGGGAGGAGCCGCCGCTCTCAGAGCCCAGAGGGGAGGAGCTATGGCCCAAGGATGCCTGCCTTGCACCACCCAAGGATTCCTGCCTTGCATCGCCCAGGGATGCCATGTCCGCTCTGCTCAGGGATGACTCATTCGCATCGCCTGGGGTTGCCTGCTGCTTCGCATCGCCTGGGGTTGCCTGCTGCTTCACATCGCCTGGGGTTGCCTGCTGCTCCACATCGCTTGGGACTGCTGGTGTCTCCTTTTTGTTTTCTAGGGTTGCAGAGGGTCCGTTGCCACCTCTGCCACCAGAGGGAGCCGGGCCGCCGTGGTTGTACTACCTTGGAGATCAGGGGCCCCCTCAACCAAAGAAGGCTTGGGGGCTCCAACATCAACCCTGCCCACCACCACCATAACAGCCCACCCAAGGGACATAATTGGTCTCTTGGGGGGAGGGGGGTGGGGAAGGTGGGGGGAAGGGGGTAGTTGGCCGATTGTGGCCGGTGTACATTGTACATGGGGGGAGGTGTGTGGCAGAGCAAAGCTCTGCCCTTTTTAAATTGGCAGGGATGGGGTTAATTTCCCCTACCTGCCTGGGTTTATTATGTTCAGGTGGCTGGGGTTGATTAGTTGATTAGGTTAATTAATGATCAATCAGCGCCCAGCCACCTGACATAAAAGGAGGCCTCTGCTTCTCATTTAGGAGGAGGGAGTTGAGGAAGCAGGTTGGTGTTTTGGTTGTTTGTTAGTTTGAAAGTTTTGAATCCAGTGAAGGCATTGCCCAGCCTGGAAACCTTATTTTTTTTGTAAGTTTGCTTTTTGCTTTATTTGTGTCTAAAGATCTTTGTTTTGCCCTGATGCACTTTATTTTTGTGGGGGTTTTTTTATAATAAAATTAGGATTTTTTGCACTGCAGTCTGTCTCTGGGCCTCTTTCCACTCGCCAGCCTGCCACACTGGGGGTATGTGGTCTTTCTGTGTGACTGTCTGCCTGTACAGTATCTAGAGTTCTGCTTGACAAGTGATGAAGTGATCCCTTATCTCTGTACTATGTGATTGTTGGTCACACTTATTTTAATTGTGATGAAACATGCTTTAAATATTCTTCAGCACAACTTATTGAAAGGATCACGGGTATATGGAGGCGACTGTCGATTTGTCTGAGCATTCTGATACTGAAGTGTACAGCAATAGATGAATAGTGTATATTGGTTCATATTGGTATATAAAAATGTCTACCAATGGCCCACTTTTTGTCTACAAATGACTCAAGTTTTTGCACTGCCAGTGTTTTTCATTGGCATAATGTGATAACGGTACAGGATGTCCTATCTACATGGTGTTCTGCCAAGGAATATTCAAAGACCCTCAGTAGGTCCAGAAGTACTGCTGCTGGTTCACTGCTCATTGGGTGTTGTGTTGTAGGCAATAAAACACGTTGGGATGGTATAACAGGTTTATTCAACAAGAAGCTAACACACGCAATACCTGCTCTTACTCCGTACTATGTAGAACTGCTCTCCTTTACACTACTCCCTCTGTATCTATCCCTACAGCACAAGCCTAGTCACAGAGACATCTACTGACTCTTTTAAGGTAGGACACCACACTGGGTCTGAACTCAGTCAGTGCCCCAGCATTAGGGGGCAGTGTGCTGCTGGAGACACTATGTGCTCTCTATTGATAGGAAGTCACACTCTACAAGAACAAAGGCTTTGGCCTTTTCAATACCTTAAAACTAAAACCAAGAAGATAGTACAACAGCTTTCAATGAGAGCCTATGGAATGAATGTTTTGAGGTTTAAATGTGCACAGAAGCACAAGACACACTTACGTCACCTTGCAATACTCAGACACAGCTTCTGGACCAGTTGTCTGATCCATTGCCCATTCAAATATTTACAGTGAGGCTACAGAGGACCTCTGCATATTCAGACCCTGACCTCACACGGTGCTACAAGTCAAGCGGATCATGTTTTTTGGTCTGGCGCAGGTTTAGGAACATATGATTAATTTATGGGATTTACAGGACAAAATAAGTTATGTGTTTTAGATAAGTATACCACACTGCACAAAAATAAGACATTATTTTTACTGTGCTGGAAAGGGATGCCTAAGAGAATATGATGTAGTCCTGTGAGGTTAAAACAAATTGCAGGTCTTTATTTCAAGAAATGATTGGATCCTATGACTGTCCTATAATATAACATAGAGAAAATGCAGGCTGAAGAAGAAAGATTAAAGACATACAAGGAATCTATATCATTTGGAGGTTACGCCTTACACAAGACAGAGAAATGAAACAGCTGTTTCAGCTAGATACATTTATCTTCTCAGCTTAACAGGGCTGGCAAAATGAAAGTGTTACATCATTACACAGAGCAAAGAAAACAAAGCAACCAAATAATACATAATCATCAGAACCAGTTTTTTTTTGTGGTTGTATGTAAAGATTTTCTCATCTCGAGTTCATGGTTTTTAAAGGTGCTGTCCCACATACAGTTTTAGTAGTTTTTTAGACACGTAAAAACCCTCAAGGTGCAGGTTTCTGCAATAAACATGGCAGGGCAAGGCTCAGCTCATAATAATAATAGGGACAGTGATACATAGTCTAATTAGGCCATTTGGGAATATTACTCCATTAATTTTACATAAGTTAAAAAAAAAAAAAAAAAAAAAACTAATCAAGAAAAAGCATGAGAAATGAAGACCAATAGCTGCTTTGAGGGAAATCCAACCACCAGCAATAATAATCGAATGTGGAACCAAAACAATTATAAACGTGAATAAAAAGAATTTATAAGAACAAAAACAAATAAAAGCTACGGTCACTGGTTGGTAGTGTCGAGAGGGAGGGGTGGGTCCTGTTACTTGAACACAAGAACTAAAGTGTGGCAGGCTGGTGAGTGGATAAAGGCCCAGAGACAGTCTGAAGGTCAAAAAAATAACAAATTTTATTATAAATAAACATAAAAATGAAAGTGCGCAAGGGCAAAATAAAAAATCTTCAAACACAAATAGAAAGACAACAAAACTTACAAAAAAAAAAAAAAAAAAAAAAAGGTTTCCAGGCTGGGCAATGCCTTCACTGGAATCAAACTTTCAACAATACAAACAACAAAACACCAACCTGCTTCCTCAACTCCCTCCTCTCTACTGGGAGGCTGAGGAGAATTTAACTCCAATCCTGCCAGTATGTCCAAGGGCAGAGCCCTGCTCTGCCACACATATCCCCCCCCCCATGTACAAAGTATGGAGGCCGCAATCGGCCAAACTCCCCCCCCCCCCCCCCCCCCCCCCCCCCCAGGTCCAATTATGTCCCTTGGGTGGGCGGTTTTGGTGGGTGGTGGTGGGCGGGGTTGATGTGGGAGCCCCCAAGCCTTCTTTGGTTGAGGGGGCCCCTAATCTCCAAGGTAGTATGGCGACAGTGGCCCGGCTCCCTCTGGTGGCGGAGGAGGCAGCGGACCCTTGGGAGGCGACGGCAGCAGCGGACCCTTGGGAGGCCTAAAAAACAAAAAGGAGACACCAGCAGTCCCAAGTGATGCAGAGCAGCAGGCAACCCCAGGCGATCCAAATGCGTCATCCCTGAGCGGAGCGGGCGTGGCATCCCTGGGCGGTGCAAGGCATGCATCCTTGGGCGGTGCAAGGCAGGCATCCTTGGGCCATAGCTCCTCCCTCTCTGGCTCTGGAAGCGGCGGCTCCTCTCTCTCTGGGCTCTGAGAGCGGCGGCTCCTCCTCCCTCTCTGGCTCTTGGAGTGGCGGCAGCTCCTCCTCCCTCTCTGGCTCTGGGAGCGGCGGCAGCTCCTCCTCCCTCTCTGGCTCTGGGAGCGGCGGCAGCTCTCCCTCTCTGGCTCTCAGGAAGGCGGCTCACCCCTCTTTATTGGAGTGACCGGGGCATCTCCCATGTCTACCGCCAGGTAATTAACCACCATGAGGGTGGTTAATTAACCACACACGCTGGGTGGTGTTGTTCCTCCCATTGTTCCCACCTCTCCCCATCTTGACGCCACAGCGTGTTGATAACTATGGGGAGATCGTGGACGAGGTTTGCCTCAGGGTGCATCAACCAGTCCCAGATCTCCTGGGACGGTGGTGAAGGTGATGGTGCTGGAGGTAGTGGGGTGGCCCCTGATGCCCGGGATGAACACGGCACCTCTTCCTGGGCCTGGTTGTAGGGGCATTCTGCCCAATTGTGGCCATCCTCATCACACCGACCACACCAGTTTGCCGGTGGCACATCTGGGCAGGACCGCCAACGATGGTCCTCCTTCCCGCACCAGGAACACCAGGGGAAGAGGCTGGCTGGGTCCTCCAGCGGTGGCTGCAGCAGCTTACATTTCTTCAGCTGCTGCTTGTCCTGCCTTTGCCGTTGTCTGCTCTTCTTTCCCATGTTTAAAAAAAATAAATAAATAAATTATCCCAAAAATACAAACAACTAAACACCAACCTGCTTCCTCAACTCCATCCTCTCTACTGGGAGGCTGAGGCCTCCTTTTATGCCAGGTGGCTAAATGATAATTGATTAATTACATTAGTTGATTGCTCCCACCTGGGGCAATCAACCTGGGCAGGGAGGAGAATTTAATTCCAATCCTGCCAGTATGTCCAGGGGCAGAGCCCTGCTGTGCCACATAAAGCTAATTCAGTTCTACAGAAATTAACTGCATTGACCAATATGAATTCAGGTCCTCTTTTCTTTATGTCCGTGTCCTGCTTTACAGAAATCTGTACAAGATGCGCTAGGGACCCTTTGGTTTCCCTCTGACCGGTCCCTAACAGTGCTGGTGAGGGCAGCAAGCAGTACACACAGTGGGACAACATTAGTCATAACTCTTTGTCCCCTCTTGATTGCATTTCCTTTTGTTTCTGATACATTGAACATAACAGTCAATTGAAGTATACCATTTTATAAGCCAAAGATACACTAGGAAGTGATTTACCTACCAAGTAACACTGATGGTGTGTTGATGTAAAGAACATACCTGGTTTCAGATGCTGTAGAATGCAAAACCTGTCTAGCAAGTCCCTGTGTTAAAACAAGTAACACCATGAAAAGATATCACATCTGACTCAGGCAACTGCGTTTGTCGTAGGAGCCAAGAAAGTTTCAATAGTAAGTCCAGTTACAAAGGAATCAGTGAGGGGAAGCTACTCTTGATTCAGGCAGTGGCCATTTCAGAGAGAGCTCAGAGTTGACACAAGCAGCTGGAGATGGTGTTTGGAGGGCAAAGAGAAAGGGAGATGAAAGGGTCATCGTGTTTTCTTCTCGTATAGCTGTCTGAAGAGGGCCAGCTCTGACTGACCTGAACCAGCTGCAGGCTCTTTGGTAGGTTTACATTTTATAAACCCTTAACCTTCCACACCCACGTTACAGCACTCATACAGCACACAAACACCCTCTTTTTATACCATACCAACAACATTACAGCATGAGTAATGGAGACAATATCTGTCATCTCTCAGATAATAGCTGGGAGACCACAGTGCACATTAAAAAAACCAGGGCTCTGAAATTATTAGTAATAGTAGAAACATTATCACTGGAGCCTATTTGATGTCCTGAAGATCTTGTTATTTGCTCAGTAGGTTTTTTTTTGGTTTTTTGGTTTTTTTAAACTTTAATTATTGATACTGCAGACTCACTTGGGACCTGGGAGTTCAGATTAATGATTTGTTCCTGATCATAATCTATACCATACTAACAATGCCTTTATAAGTCTTTGTTTAATGTTTTCATCAGTAATAATCTTTGAATTAAACAAAGCGAGAGAGAGAGAGAGAGAGAGAGAGAGAGAGAGAGAGAGAGAGAGAGAGAGAGAGAGAGAGAGAGAGAGAGAGAGAGAGAGAGAGAGAGAGAGAGAGAGAGAGAGAGAGAGAGAGAGAGAGAGAGCGCGCAAGCGAGCGAGCGAGCAGGCTGTACAGGTTGTAAACACTCATCACTGAATTATGATGTAGAAGTTTGGTTTCTGCAGCTGCTATCAGCCAGCATTTCATCTTGAAAGCATGGTTTGGAGTACAGATCAATTCCGTCTAGCGGGGATCAGATTAGCAAATCTATTCAAGTTTCTCAGGTACATTGCATTATAGATATATACTGTCCTTGTGTTATACGTCAGTCCTGCCTCCATTGTCAGGCTTCACACTCACTAGTCTCAGACTCAGCCTCACTTATGGCAGTCCATGGTTACAGAGCTCTGGAAGCAATAACCAATGGGGATGCAGCAGTTTTTAACTTTATAAATCTATATTTGTTGTGTTTGCAAAACCTGCATTTCAATTTAGTGTTGCAGCTGGGCAATGTCCCTCCTTCCCGATTTGTATCTCACATTGATTCGTTCTGAATGCTTAAACCCACCCCAACTACATTTCTATTGGAGGAGTGTAACACTCTTACAAGACTTAAAATGAATTTACAAGAAACAGAGGATTGTTCTTGTTCACGAGATTTAAAGCTGCATTCCTATTCGATAGGTACTATTTACACACTTGTGGAATTTAAAACTGAATTGCAAATTGTAGCAAAATTTTAAAAACACACACAAATCCTTGAAGAATATGCCCATGATCATAAGGATTTAATTGTGGAAGACAGCAAAGGAAATAAGGCACAATTGAAAAAGCATGCAAGTACTGTCGAGTTACTACATAGTGTGACAGAAAAAAACTAAAGTAGACGAAAACAATATTTCATACAGTATATAAAAAGTAAAAGCCCTGGGGGAAAAAACGGTTTATGTAAAACTCGCAAAAAAATAAGCACCTAAAAATGACATTAATAAAAAACTAAAAAGAGAAGCCCTAATACAGACAACCTGCAGGTTCCAGGGTGTTTGTTAGATATAAATCTTGGCTGAGACAAGCCTGGTAAGGAATCAAGCCCACAACGTCCCAATGTAAAGAACTGTCAACTGGCCTGAGAGGAAGTTACAGTAATGTCTTAGGACAGGCAATCGCAGATGGCTTTTGAGAAGGGGGTTTTATTCATGCATTGCCATTTGAATTGGCAGATTACTTTTACAAGCGCAAAGGCTTTGGGGAGGCATTCAAAATAAAATAGTATTTATTGCATAGGACATTTCGCTGGCACGGAACGCACTCTTCTCATTAACTTACTCACTGGGGGGTAGTGTCCTTAAAAAGGGGGTTTCTTTTAGTGAAATCAGCAAACTATAAAATGTATGTTTAAAGTTTCTCAACACCTTTTCTGAACTGCTGCAAATTAGCCATAATATAAAAATAAAACCCAAAAGATGATAGAAACACACCAATTCTCATTAGAAGAGAATCCAGATGCGTTGATGCTGTAGGCATACACTGGATGTAAAAGTAAAGATACAAGTTTTACATTTGTTCAGTGAGATTGGATATCTTAAAAGATTCCTTTGTCCTGTGTTAGTTGTATTTCAAACAGCTCTTAAAATGTTTTGTTTGAGAATTCTTGTTTTTTCGCTGAGAGGATTGGTCCTTTTTATGCTCTCTAAAATCTGTGGGAGGCGGATAAAGGTCCTCTTTGACAAAACTGAAATCCGTGTTTAACGATCTTAGAAAAATATCCTCCAGCCTGCCAGCAAACAAGGCAAAGGCAACCTGCCATTTGAAAAGTCTTAATGCAGATGGAGGGACTCATAAGTTCAGTGAAACCCTGCAGACTTACAAAAACAATTGCACAAGCAAGTCTTTTTGCAGGAGACCCAAAGGGAGACAGGGAAAATGTGTCCAAAGACTTGAATAACTGATCAAAATATAGGGCCATTGCATACTGAGATGAGAGTCTTACTACTATACAGCTGATATTACCCCCAAACCCCTGCTAGCAAAATGGTCTTGCTGATAGTATGCAGGGGAGGAATGGAAATCAAAGTATTGACACCTGTCAGTAAATGTATTCTAATGTTGAAGCATTATTAGACTTTAGGGATTATCTATTATTTATTTATTTATTTATTTTTTAATACCGTTTCTATGTATGAGTCATCTGTACAATTGTATGAGCGCTGTAACTAATTTAAAAGCATTTTTATGTCTGTTTTGATTAATTAAGTTACATTTGGTATTGGTAAAATTGTTCTAGACAACTTTATTGAAATAATCATAACAACATTTAAAAAAAAAAAAACATACTTTAAATAACTCCTAAGTGGGGTTCCCGAGTGGTGCATCCAGCAGGATGCATCCTATAGCCCGGAGATCTCAGGTTCAAATCCAGGCTATGTCATTGCCAACCATGACCGGGGGTTCCTATGTGGCGACATACAATTGACCAAGCGCCGCCCGGGTAGGGAAGGCTTAGATCAGCAGGGCAATCCACGGTTCACCGCGCACCAGCAACCCCTGTGGCTGATAGGGCACCTGCGGGTCTGCAGTGGAGCCATTCAGATCTGTGTTGTCCTCCAGCACTATAGGTCTCGCGGCTTCGCTGTGGATCCATGGATTGGCAGAAGCACGTTTCACAGGATGTGGGGTTGCAGCAGTGAACCAGGATTTAAAAAAAAATAATTTAAAAAAATTGGGCATTCCAAGTTGGGGAGAAAACCGGGGTAAAAACCATTCACAATGACTAACTTAAAAAAAAAAAACAACACCTAAACATTAGCACAGCACATCTGGATTAACTTGATCAGTATTAAAGGGTCATATTTATTGTTTTCTATCCATGCTAGCAATCCTCTATTGGTATTGCTCCAGGACGCTTGGACTAGCTATAGAAACCACAGACTTCTCTATGGCCAGTCTTTCTAATCATCAGAAATGAACCACACAGACCTTGAGCCTAAATCCAGTGGGTTGATGCTAATTCTCAGTCCTTACTGAGCAGAGCAATGCCAAAGCATAATTCAGCTGATATCTTGGAAAGTGCCATGGTCCCAATCGTACAGACAAGAGTGGGCGAAGATTAAATGCTATCATGACAGCCAAGGGACCCTGAAGTTGGGCAGTATACACTATATTGCCTTTGTGTTGTTAACCTTTACTCCATTTTATAATTGTAAGAAACTTTTATTTATCCAAACCTTTCTTTTCCCTCCTCCAAATAGAAAATAATACTATTTGATTCATAGCAGACCAACCCCAGAATTTCAATTTAGTTATGGTAAAGGTTACTTATGGTGTTGGGCATTTAAACAGTTGCAAACATTTATCACAGTTTATGTAAAGATCAGCAGAAGGATTCTTAATATTTAGAAGGTACATGATATTATCTCAGCGACCAGCACTTGTCCTACAGTACCTTTAAAATGATGCTGGGACATTACCTATTGGTATGGATACATTGAAGTATCCTTATAATGCTGCAGTGCAGTATGTATAGCGGTTAGTGTATTGGAAAGTGCGTGTGATCCCTTCCCACTATTTTGCTCCTCTACCACTAAGATCCAGGAAGCTAAAGTGTCCGTTATTGTATATTCAGTTACCTATTGTCACAATACCAGCACCTTTGCATGTTTTTGCTCTAAAAGAGCCATATCTGGATGAACTATTACCTCCACAGTTTGGTTTTGTGCTTTTGGCAGGCTGTGTTGCCATCCTCCTGATGAACACAATACTTCAGTCACTATTTCTTTCTTTTCATTATCTTTCACAGGGACTAAACCAAGAGATATACTGTGCATACAATTTGTATTTTCTCCATGTTTTGCCTAGATAGTGCACATTAATATTTACACTGCAATGAAAGGAAGCAACTTTGTATTCATTCCTGTAAAGCAAATTCAGATCTGAAGCATATTATTTCATAACCTTCTCAATTATTCCTTTAATGTCCAACATCAAAGTTTAGATCTTACCATTTGTATTGAAAGAGATTGTATTATTACATGGATAATAATCTTTTTGTCCTGCCAAAACAACCACCCCTTACTCGGAACATATTTATGTCTGCAGTTACCAGGCCTGGCTGTAGTCAGTCTATCAAGATAACTGCATGCATGTTATAAACCACTGGCTTGCAAGCCGATAAAATGAAGTGTTGAGTTTAAATTTGCGCTGTCCTGCATTTGCCAATACATTCTGAATATAGAAGGGTTGTAGACATTATGAAACCTAGTTCTGTATTTGCTGAATTAATGCATTTTACAAAACTTTAATAAAAGGAGGGTTAATATGAAGTATCATTCAAGTAGGGCTGGACTTTTTTTTATCATCAGCAGAAATGTGCAGATGTGTCCTGTTTACTGCATGACACAGTCAATAACCCCATGGCAGTTTGTCACAGTGATTTTAAAGTAATTCTACCTGACAAAATAATTTCATAAATCTTGCACTTTCAGTAGATATATAGGTGTAAAATGTGCAGTTCTGAAAGAAACACGTCATAGCAAACTTGTATATTCATTTTAGAAATTATATCTAGGACTACTGTAGATGAAATAAAATGATCTGTTTCTATGCCTTAATTTCAGAATATCTGTTACACTTGCAGTTCGTGGGTCATTTAACATCAGAAGTGTCTGATGCTAGCTGAAAGCGTGTGAGTAAAGAAGCTAATGAATATAATTGAGGGATACAATTTCACTCACCAGGTGGACCAATCAAGTGCAACAATAACTGAGAGCACATAGCTTGCAAACCTTTCTATACCCAACACCATGTTTTAAAATAAAAACACACGTTTACTATATGTGCTTCTTTCGAAACTGCATATTTGAGCCCTGGCCATGCACAACAGGTAAGATGCATGGAATTCTTTTGATAGCTAACATGCCAAATACATCAAATATACCTGGTCTAATCTACTCGATTCTGTCTGACCCACTTGTACTGTTTTCAATCCCTCACTATTCTAACCTCTGTTTCACTGTGTGAAACTCTACAAGCAGACCAATTGATGACCAATTGTACTGATGTCTTGTTATTTTCCAGTGTTTCATAGCAGCGTGATGAGTCACTTTGAGGGTGAAAAACAAAAATTCCCATTAGTTCTCCATATCCAGTTAAGAGTTAGCTGAATTTTCAAAAAACTAATCTGACTGCGAACAAAATAATGTTGTACCAGTTGTACATATTCTACAAGGCTTTATAATAAATTGTGGCTTGTATTGAGATGCAGCTCTGTGTAGCCAAAGAAGAGGGTGTGTAACAGTAATACAGCACCTGAGTCAGGTCCAAATGCAATAACTTGATGTTGCTGTGTGTCTGACTGATCAGGAATTTCCAGGCAGCAGCTTAGCTCAGGAAACCACGTGTCCTTCTTAACATAACTTCCTCTTGATTTGAGTGAAAAAAAATGTGTCTAAAAAATGTTTTTGATACACATCATGAAGAAACGTGGCAATTTGCACAGATGTACCATTTGTTTTGGATGCCTTTTCAATCTTCCATTTGTAGAAGGTTTTGTTGTCTTGATTCTGTTTTAATTACACATCTAACTCTGGCATAAAGCCCACTAAAACTAATTGGATATTTGTACACAATGTTTATGAAGACAATAAGTCCTCTGTGCTATAGGTAAAGAAAGACAATAAAGCTTTACATTTGGATGACAATTTTGAAATAGTACCAACATATAAATGTTATCTACGGTCTGTTATACTGTAAGTGTGGAGACAGGAAGCACAGTCGCCCAGTCCCAAACCATAATTTTAAAACTGTTTGCATATTCCCCTGAGAGTACCAGACATGTGCAGTGATTTTTATTTCATTTCCTTGATATGTGTTTGACCTGTAAATGAAAAACATTGGGGCTTGGGGAATTTGAACAGGAAGTGGTCCCAAACCAGACAAGTCTGCACCCTATAAATCTGCGAGGCAGATATAGAGTGTCATCAGGGAAGAGGTCATTATTCCAGGCCTACATAAAATACAGTAAGGTGATAACAGAGCTCCATGTGTCTTCCACAAGGTCTCTCTCTATCTGGGGTACCACAGGGGTGGATTGTTCTTGTGGCCTAGTATTGCCTGCTGTACAGAGTTCTATATCTGCTTCTTCTGTGTTTAAATTCAAATCAAAGAATTTTGGTAGACATAATAAAACAGATACTGAGTTAATACTTGGAGGAAGCACCTTTGGCAGCAATTACAGCTGTGAGTCTGTTGGGATAGGTCTCTACCAACTTTGCAAACCTAGATTTGGCAATATTTGACCATTCTTCTGTGCAAAACTGTTCAAGCTCTGTCAAGTTCCTTGGGGAGTGTTGATGGACAGCAATCTTCAAGTCATGCCACAGATTTTCCATTGGATTTAGGTCAGGGCTATGACTGGGCCACTCAAGGACATTTACCTTTTTGTTCCTTAGCCACTCCAGTGTAGCTTTGGCTGTATGCTTTGGGTCGTTGTCATGCTGAAAGGTGATCTTCCATCCCAGTTTCAGCTTTTTTTGCAGAGTGCAGCTGGTTTTCCTCAAGGACTTCTCTGTGCTTTGCTCCATTCTTTTTCCCTTCTATCCTGACAAGTGCCCCAGTCCCTCCCAATGAGAAACATTCCAATAACATGATGCTGCCACCACCATGCTTCAGAGTAGGGATGGTGTTCTTTTGGTGATGTGCTGTGTTTGCACCAAACATAATGCTTTGCATTTAGGCCAAAAAGCTCCATTTTAGTTTTGTTAAACCACAAAACTTTTTGCCACATGGCTACAGAATCTCCTGAGTGTTTTTCTGCATACTTCAAACAGGATTCAATGTGGGCTTTCTTGAGTTATGACTTCTTTCTTGCCACCCTACCATACAGGCCAGATTTGTGAAGTGCCTGGGATATTGTTCTCACATGCACACTTTGACCAGTCTTGGCCATAAAAGCCTGTAACTCATGTAAAGTTGCCTACGGCCTCTTTGTAGCCTCTCTGATCAGTCTCCTTGCTCAGTCATCTAGTTTGGAGGGAGCGCCTGATCTAGGCAGTGTCTTGGCAGTGCCATACACCTTCCACTTCTTAATAAACTTCTTAATAATTTGATTATTATTTTAAATGTGATTTGTTTGTGTCTTAATTGTATTTTATTGTGTATTTTTTCTTGTCGTCCAATTGACTTGCTGCTACCTGCTTGGTTAGGTCTCACTCGTTAAAGAGGTTTTAATCTCAATGTGACTACCTGGTTAAATAAAGGAAAATATTATATATATATATATATATATATATACACACACACACACACACACACACACACACACACACACACACACACACACACACACACAATACTGTGCAAAAGTTTTAGTCAGGTGTGAAAAAATGCTGTAAGGTAAGAATGCTTTCAAAAATAGACATGTTAATAGATTATATTTATCAATTAACTAAATGCAAAGTGAGTGAACAGAAGAAAAATCTAAATCAAATCCATATTTGGTGTGACCACCCTTTGCCTTCAAAACAGCATCAGTTCTTCTATGTACACTTGCACAAAGTCAGGGATTTTGTAGGCATATAGTCAGGTGTATGATTAAACAATTATACCAAACAGGTACTAATGATCATCAATTCAATATGTAGGTTGAAACACAATCATTAACTGAAACAGAAACAGCTGTGTAGAGGAATAAAACTGGGTGAGGAACAACCAAACAAAGCTAACAAGGTGAGGTTGCTGGAGACAGTTTACTGTCAAAAGTCATACACCATGGCAAGACTGAGCACAGCAACAAGACACATGGTAGTTATACTGCATCAGCAAGGTCTCTCCCAGGCAGAAATTTTAAGGCAGACAGGGGTTTCCAGATGCGCTGTTCAAGCTCTTTTGAAGAAGCACAAAGAAATGGGCAACAGTGGTCGGCCAAGGAAACTTACTGCAGCAGATGAAAGACACATCATGCTTACTTCCCTTCGCAATCGGAAGATCTCCAGCAATGCCATCAGCTCAGACTTGGCAGAAAACAGTGGTACCCTGGTACACCCATCTACTGTCCGGAGAAGTCTGGTCAGAAGTGGCCTTCATGGAAGACTTGCGGCCAAAAAGCCATACCTACGACATGGAAACAAGGCCAAGCGACTCAACTATACACGAAAACACAGGAACTGGGGTGCAGAAAAATGGCAGCAGGTGCTCTGGACTGATGAGTCAAAATTTAAAATATTTGGCTGTAGCAGAAGGCAGTTTGTTCACCGAAGGGCTGGAGAGCGGTACACGAATGAGTGTCTGCAGGCAACAGTGAAGCATGGTGGAGGTTCCTTGCAAGTTTGGGGCTGCATTTCTGCAAATGGAGCTGGGGATTTGGTCAGAATTAATGGTCTCCTCAATGCTGAGAAGTACAGGCAGATACTTATCCATCATGCAATACCATCAGGGAGGCATCTGATTGGCCCCAAATTTATTCTGCAGTATGACAACGACCCCAAACATACAGCAAAAGTCATTAAGAACTATCTTCAGCGTAAAGAACTACAAGGAGTCCTGGAAGTGATGGTATGGCCCCCACAGAGCCCTGATCTCAACATCATCAAGTCTGTCTGGGATTATATGAAGAGAGAGAAGCAACTGAGGCTGCCTAAATCCACAGAAGAACTGTGGTTAGTTCTCCAAGATGTTTGGGCCAACCTACCTGCCGAGTTCCTTCAAAAACTGTGTGCAAGTGTACCTAGAAGAATTGATGTTGATATTGATTTGATTTAGATTTTTCCTTTTTTTTCACTCACTTTGCATTTTGTTAATTGATAAATATAATCTATTAACATGTCTATTTTTGAAAGCATTCTTACTTTACAGCATTTTGTCACACCTGCATAAAACTTTTGCACAGTACTGTATATATATATATATATATATATATGTGTGTGTGTGTGTGTGTGTGTGTGTGTGTGTGTGTGTGTGTGTGTGTGTGTGTGTGTGTGTGTGTGTGTGTGTGTATTGTCGTATAAATAACTCTCCATCCCTAGAAAATTGATCACATTTGGGGTACCTTTTTTGAGACATTTTTTGGGCATTTATCTTTTCTGGTTTACCAATATATTGGATGAGCAAGGTTTATGAGTTGAGTAAAATCCTGTCTTTAAAACCAAAGTTAACCCTGTAATGCCCAACTGACATAGCTCACATGATACAATACTTTGCCACCCTCTATAGTATATTGTGTTTACAAGCCAGCCTTATAAACCAACATCTTCGCATGCTATACACATATACGTGTAGTCAGTCAGATCTACAATTTTGAGTACAGAGAACAGCGTCCGTACAAAAAAACTCATTGGAATTACAGTGTTAATCTATATGTGACTATTTATATTCGAGGAATGGTTAAGAATTAGATAATTAGTTCCTGTCTCTCAGAGTTATCTCAGGATCTCGACATTTCAAACTGTTATGCTGAGATCTCAAGGTGATTTATCTTCTGATACAGCATCATTTTTTTTTTTTTTTTTTTTTTTTTTTCCATGTTCTGAATGAGCCACTGTACACAGTCGTGTGAATATTGAAAACTGTAAATGCCACACATTTGGTTATACTTTTAGCCTTAAAGAGTATCTTTAAAATTAAATGTTCTTTTTTTTACCTGTCAATTATTATTATGTTTATTTAACTGTCAACTTTACATTTGTATGATGTTTGCAATCTATGTGATTCTTAGTGCTATTACTCATATACACAACTGCTTTTTATAAAAAAAAAATAATTACATATGGGTGTTGAATATAATATGCAATATTGTGTGTCTTCTTATGTCTAGTAATGTGTATTTACTAGACTACAACTACTCCAGCAGTTCTTAGAGTCCTTTAGTTGAAGGTAAACATGCTAAATAAATACCAGTAAATCAGTAGATAATTGTTTTACAGTTACATAGAGTAGAGGATACAGCTACAGATTATCAAGCTCTTTTTGTGAAACTGTTTTTGACATTCTGTGCTAGCCCAATGCAACGTGGATAATCCCTCACTCCAGGGTGTATTCATTTTTTTTCTAACCCTTATTTACACTCACTGCGCCAGCCTGGCCAGTGGTGTGGTTTAATGGGCTAAGAGTGACATCTAGTGGCCACTAGGCACTTCACATCTGAACTTGAATCCATGTGAAATTGCAGAAATTCCGAAGAATTGAATATCCAAATTTTAAGAACAAAATAGAAAGCCACAACAATGCAGTTAATCCAGAGTATTGTTTTGGGGAATAATGCTCACCTTTCCGAATATAATGTTGAAATGTGTTGAATATTTAATCATAACAGTGCTAAATTAAATAGCAGCGTGCACGTATTATATTGTACGTCCTAAATGAGAATTAAAGTCTGCCTTACTAAAAGTGCTTGCTTTAGTACAGCATTAAATATTTTACAAAGGTAAAAGGTTTTTAAAACCCACCAAGCACCAACATGTGTGAGTTATTTGAGCATAATATAGTGTTTTCTTGCTGGCCTTGCTGGTTCTAGACTTCTGGAACATGCCTGACTACATCAATGCACTGGGCTGTGACCCTAAATGAAAAACTCTTAATGCAATCGTTTTTCCCATCCATTCTTATTTAAATTCCTGGAGTTGAAAACACTTTTTTTTAAATGAATGCACAAACTGAATACGAGAAGACAGTTTCATTAAAATGATTGCTTTCATAAACTTTCAGTATAACTTGTTGTTTTTTTGGCATTGTGGGTGATATTCCTGATCAAGGAGAACAGAGAAAAGTATCAGCCTTGCTTACTTAATTATATACAGAATTGGTCAAGTGCCCGGCAATTTTGCAAAAACAACTGTACCTAAGGCTTTGGGCTATAATTACAACCATATATAATGCAGTGAACACCAAGGTAAATAATGAAGCAGTGATGTACTCTCAAAGGGAAATGTTTTCAATTACTTTTTTTTATGAACAACAAGAAGTGGAATAGATGTATATCTGAAAGAAACACATAGGCTGTCCTTGGCAGAGATATACAAGAATCAAACCCTAACTATTGTCTTCCCACATGGTAACATAAGCTTACTGCAAAAACACATACTGGATATGTATGTTATTTTTTCTTATTCAGCTAATCTGCAGGGCATTGCAATCATAGCTGTGGCAGCAAATTACACTGGAATACTGCAGTTAACCCATATCAGAATCCAGTATCAGCTGTTAGTCAGGACTGTTTTGTTAAAGAAATCATATGAAATAAAAATACGGCTGGCCATTTTTAGTGTTCAGTGTTATCTGGAGGGAATATCAAAAATCCAGTACAAGACCACTTTTCAAGGTTAGAAGGGTTATTTTGATTGAAAAGTTTTTGTTTGTTAATTTAGAGTGCACAATCCTTTAACATGATTTAAATTTTTAGTGAACAGTCCTTTAACCTGATTTTAATTTAGAGTGCACAATCTTTAACCAGATTTCCGCCACAAAAATGAAGCGCAACGTGATACCTCCATTCCTGCTAACTGCCTAATCTGGTCTTCTCAACCAAAAATCCCAGGCAGCAGATGTGGTCGAGCTGAAACCTGGCCATGCCCAGCCCATGACCAGTAGGGGTCACACTGTTGGGGGAGTGTAAAGGCCAATGCAGTCCTCCCTGTGGGTCCTCAGCAAACACTAGCAACTCAGCAAGACCAGGAATTGAACTAGCAAGCTTCTGATCGATTAACTCATCCTGCACTCAGTTTTGTAGTGACCTTAATGCCACTGGGAACCCCTTAAAAAATAAAATTGCATTAGTTGCATGAATATATATTGTGTGTACAACAGGCGTTGCAAATAACTGTTTTATATTCTATGGAGTGATTATTTATCTTGCCCAATCTCATTTTGGATTCTATCTTGCATTCATGACTGGCAAAATACACACTGTTCCAAGGTAGGGCATGTAGCTAAGCAGATGCAGAGCTTGATCTAAGGAAAAGCAAATCTTTGATATGAACTGTTAAACATGTTTTCTTACTTTCCAAACATTGTACTTTTTATCTAACAGAATAATCAGTGAATATTCATAAAGTGCTGTGTTTATTTCCCTTATAAGCATATCATATTTGACTGTCCACATTTGTGGAATAATCACAGTACTCTTTGTACGTTCAAGCAGTATTCTCTCTCTCTCTCTCTCTCTCTCTCTCTCTCTCTCTCTTACACACACACACACACACAATATAGTAGAGTAAGATATTGTTCTATATATTTTGAGATATTTTGTCTTTAAGGAATAACATCATAAGTAAATGGCACTTAAATTAAAGTATACAATTTTTTATAAGATAACAAAAAAGAGCACAGCAGTTAATTAACTTCTTTGCAAATGTTTTTAATTCATTAATTAATTATGTATTTATTTATTTTACTTGCTGTGATGTATGCTGCATTATACTATTTGCTGTCTCTGGAAGGAAAACTGCAACTTCTAAAAAACTCCTGTATTTATTTTCTGTGAAATGATCAAAGTAGACCTCTTACAGTATATCTCAGTTCTTTAACTTGGCAAATCAGTTCTTTTGTCTTTCTTGTGTCGCAAGTACAAAATGGTAAATACTTAATTTGAAAATGCACGTATTAGGCTCCCGAATGTGGCTAACTTCTCCCTAATCCATTGCCTTGGAAAAATGTTCAATCCAATAGAAACACATTGAGCCAAAGATTGGCAAGATTCAATCAGCAGTGCGTGAGAATTTCAAATCAAGCCAGTCGTTTATTGGTCCCACCAGGGCTATTATATGACAAGACTAACACCTGCAAAAATCAAATTGCCCTCAGGACTATTGAATGTAATAGGCTGCTGTTTTTATATTTAAACTATAGCCTTTTTTCCAATCAGCCCACATGTTTTATACAAGCTCTCTGCTTTGGTTATGTACCTACATAAGCTAATAATGTCTGCATTTTGGATCCACCTATTACTTCCATTGTAATATTCAACAAAGATGGTCTTTCTTGACAGTATTAAAATGTTAAACTTATTTTATTGGTATGTTTAAGTGATGTATATATTATTGGACACAGGGTTGAAGGACAGTGTCCTAACCAAGAACATTTCCACAGGGTTGCCTAGGAACAAGCCTCTTAGGACACCACTGAGATTCTTCTTGCTCAGTCATTGATTTTTATTGGCACACGCTCATTAATTAACACACAAGTTTAGGCTAGACTCGAAGGGGCACTCCAGTTTCACATCAGTGGAGACAGAGCCCCGCGCTTTCACATCAGTTGGAGCTGCAGTCACAAACCACAACCTTGTGTGACAGGTGGCTGAGTGACCAGGGTTCGTTGGGGTCAGTTGCAGGTCAGCACTTGTGGCAGGCTGGCGAGTGGATAGAGGCCCAGAGACAGTCTGCAGTTCAAAAAAATAACAATTTTATTATAAATAAACAAAAATAAAGTGCACAAGGGCAAAATAACAGATACTCAAACACAAATAAAGCAAAAACAAAACTCACAAAAATAAAGTTTCCAGGCTGGGCAATGCCTTCACTGGATTTAGAAAATTCAAAACCACAAAACAAACACCAACCTGCTTCCTCAGCTCCCTCCTCCCAAATGAGAAGCTGAGGCCTCCTTTTATATCAGGTGGCTGGGCGCTGATTGATCGTTAATCAACCTAATCAACTAATCAACCCCAGCCACCTGAACATAATAAACCCAGGCAGGCAGGGGAAGTTAACCCCATCCCTGCCAATTTAAAAGGGCAGAGCTTTGCTCTGCCACAGCACTTTTAGCTTATTCTTTTTTTTTCGGCAGTAATTCAAGATCTCTCTAGGGTTCGCCAATGGATCAAGGTAGCTGACAGCAAGTGTTCAAGTTCAAAAACTACAGTTCATCTAATGATATTCCTGGGGCTGTTTGTTTGGCAGTGTCCCAAATAAGTTATTATTAAAACCATGCTACTTTTCTATAATAAAAATGCGCACCAACTGTGTACAGGCAAGGCCTCCCATTTCAACACCAAACTGTGTATGTATTTATAAATGTATTAATCACCTACTGCTACATAACAAAATTATCAAAGGTTAAGATACTTCTTAATGTACTAAATCCCAGCTCAGCCAATGGAATCTTTATATCTCTGTGTTACCCACATTTTCTGACTTAATAACAATTTGGCTACGTATTTTTTTCTAAATATCACAGATAACATACTCTATATTTATACAGACATTTTCTTCATTAGTGGTAAAGTTCTGGCAAAAAAACCCCACTGAAAGCTTGAGGCATTGTTGGTGGTACATTGAGAACTGATATTTAGCTAAAATGACAAACTTGAAAGATAAATAAGATTCATGCCAACAATTTCCTGAAAGATGCTTATTGGATCTTGTTTATGAGAATAGGAAGGGTTTGGCAGTCCCAAAGAGTTCTAATCATTTCCCAGACCGGAATGACCTAGATCAGAACCAAAAGTTTAGTTTCAGCTTCAGTTGGTTAAACTTTGGCTTTATGAAAGCATGAAACCACAATATCGGGTGTTAGAAAATGAAATAAAATTAACCCACAGAAGAGGGTCTCATGTTCTTGCCCAGTTGTTATGACTTTGTGATCTCATAGAACTGCCTCCTAAAAAACAGAATGTTTGTGGGCAAGAAAAATTTAAATACTCTTAACACAATACATTCTCTGACCTTTTCGATAAACTGGGCCTCATCTCTTCAAGGGAGCTCTTATCATGACAAAGGGAGGCCCAGGCTAAGACCCCCCATGCAGTCATTGCTCCAGCCTGGTGAACTGCAAATATTATTTTTCAGGTGTACCATGACGATCTTTTTGTACTTCTTTAGTTTAACACTAACCAGTATAAAAGAATACAATATTTTACATCTATTTTAGAGATTCTGATGTTGCCTCTTATTGGTTTCATCCAAATTTGCATACAAAGCAAAGGATGTAGGGTTTAAGGTAATTTACAATAAAAGAAACCCACAAATAAGGTCATACCCACAATTTATCACAATGAAACACAGAGGTGGGTTAACTACTTAAGTACTGCTCTTTAACTAACTCGCTACTTAAGTAACAAGTTACTGTAATAATATTACTTTTGTCAATAACAAGGTAATAATATTACAGTTACTTTCCGTATTTTGTTACCTTTTCTCTGTTATACAGCTACATTAGTGGTCTTTACTTGTTTTACCCCGACGCGCCAGACTGCTTCAATGTCAGTGCCTCAGCACCAATGACGCGATCTCTCTTCCGGGATGTGTCACGGCAATAATAAGCCATAGGGCAATCAGATCAGTCTTTCTGAGTCCTGTCATTGAATAAAGCTATACACTAGGAACAAAAAAATGTGTATCCCTACATGTCAATTTTGCTTATATACAGTACATACATTGTTAATATGCATAAATTTTATATATATATATATATAACCGGCATATATATTATATATCATATATATATATAATATATTGAATATATCTATATAATATAATATAATAATGTAAACGATCCTCGCACTCACGGAGTTCGTTGCCCCTTTAAAATAGACCCAGGACACAAAAATTGATTTTTTACGGCGCTGACGCGCACTTTTTAATAAACACAGAAATGAAAACAAAACAAATGCCTAGCTCCCTCTTGGAGCTCTGACTAAACATAGACTGGTTCCTCACTAAACCACAGGACGGCTAAGCCGTTTACCTGACAAACACCAAAACGGGCTTCTCTCAGCACTCTCTTCAATACGACTGGACACACACGCAGTCGGGCTCTTCACTCAGCAGCCCCGATCAGTCTGGCTGCCTCTCTTAAATACCCTGCACCTGTCTCTAATTTATAATTACGATCAGGTGCCGAGGATTAACTAAATCATTAAAACAATTACACATTAAACCCCATAACACCCAAATGTGCATTCTCACAAGGTTTTTAGCAGGGAAGGATTTTAACCCCCTCCCTGCTACCTTACACATCCTCCCCCTCAAGTGTGAAACACTGATCGGCCATACCAAGGCCACCCCCTCCCCTAAAACACAACCACCCACACTCAAGTCCCGAAATGTCCATTTCCGCCCTCTTCCACGGGCGGACTTGAGGGTGGGTCGAACCTTCCGGCACTTCCGGGAAGGGACCCTGAACCGGCGACAAGGGACCCCACCGGGATGACAGGGCCGACCGAAGTGACGACCGGGGAACAGGAGGATGCAGCAGTGGACAGAGATCTTCCACTGGGGACCGGCGCAGCGATGTCCGATCACCCAGGGGGAGCGAAGCAGCGAACAGGGGGAGCAACAGCGACGTCTGGCAGCAGCCCAGCGACGTCTGGGTGCTCGGGAAGAGCGGAGCAGGGAACCAGGGGAAAAGCTGTGGCCAATGTTGCAGACTCCTGGGCTCCAGGTCCAGCGCAGGAAGGTCTAGGAAGACCGGCAGGGTGTCCAGGAGCAAGGGGCAAGGGACCGCAACTGGCAGTGCCGGACTGGTTCGCTGGGGTGATGGAGGTGGGCACCTCACCTCCTCCTCTTTGTTCATCGCTTCTCCCTCTCTGGGCTCTGGGAGCGGCGGCTCCTCTTCTCTGGGCTCTGGGAGCGGCGGCTCCTCCCCTCTGGGCTCTGGGAGCGGCGGCTCCTCCCCTCTGGGCTCTGGGAGCGGCGGCTCCTCTTCTCTGGGCTCTGGGAGCGGCGGCTCCTCTTCTCTGGGCTCTGGGAGCGGCGGCTGGGCTTGTCTTGCCTGCTCCCATTTTTGGAGCAGCAGATCCAGCTCCGTCGGCTCTGGCTCTGGCAATCCAAGTTCCAATCTCCATCTCTTATTCTGCTCAATCTGAGCAGCAGTGTTTCTCTTCATCAAAGCGACCAATTCCTCTAGGGTTTCCATTTTACTGGGTCATAGGGGCGCCCACACACACTTCTGGTACCATATGTAAACGATCCTCGCACTCACGGAGTTCGTTGCCCCTTTAAGATAGACCCAGGACACAAAAAATTGATCTTTTACGGCGCTGACGCGCACTTTTTAATAAACACAGAAATGAAAACAAAACAAATGCCTAGCTCCCTCTTGGAGCTCTGACTAAACATAGACTGGTTCCTCACTAAACCACAGGACGGCTAAGCCGTTTACCTGACAAACACCAAAACGGGCTTCTCTCAGCACTCTCTTCAATACGACTGGACACACACGCAGTCGGGCTCTTCACTCAGCAGCCCCGATCAGTCTGGCTGCCTCTTTTAAATACCCTGCACCTGTCTCTAATTTATAATTACGATCAGGTGCCGAGGATTAACTAAATCATTAAAACAATTACAATTAAACCCCATAACACCCAAATGTGCATTCTCACAAGGTTTTTAGCAGGGAAGGATTTTACCCCCCTCCCTGGTACCTTACACATATATATATATATATATATATATGTATCTGTGTGTGTGTGTACTATGTGTGTGTGTACCAAGCACAGTGTCAAATTAGGTATTTTTTTTATTGCCATGTCATTGAAGACCACTACTGACAATAGGTTAGATGTTGTCCTGTGGAGAAATATGACTCGTACGGGATCCTTCTTGATGAGGCTGATGTGCTAGATGAATGAGCTGAACCTCCTCTTCTCAAGGTTGCTGCCAGCCCTGCATCTGCAATAGCCTCTCACTTGGTCACTGATCATAATCGGATGCTGTGGCCCTCATAGCCAACTTTAAGCGCAGCTGCCAGTCACTATAATGAATACATACTCTAGACCAATTATCCGGTCACTAGATATTTGGCATGCAGTCTTCCCTAATAAAAGATGAATTATTTATAGTATACTGTATATAGCTTAGTTACCAGAGGACAACACTTGAATTTTCTTGGGGTTTACGCTTTTAAAATAATCTACAGTAAAGCATCGTTTTGCCATGCAATGAAAACAAAGTTAGATGGTGTTATAGCCAAGCAGTACACACCACACAGTAGCTTTTATTGGATTCAATACAATATAAGTCTCTAAACCATTGAACAAAGGAACTATTTATTAACAACAATAATAATAATAATAATAATAATAATAATAATAATAATAATAATAATAACAATAATAATAATCTTTATATAGCGCTTTCACAGTGGACCACCATCACAAAGCACTTTATAGGGGTAGGCTGTGAACTGTGCATTATATGCAGAGTCACTTACAACAGGACATTGATTTAACATCTCATCTGCAGGATGGAGCACAAGGAGGTTAAGTGACTTGCTCAGGGTCACACAGTGAGTCAGTCAGTGGCAGAGGTGGAATTTGAACCAGTGTTCTTCTGGTTACAAGCCTGGACTTTAAACAGTGGACCACACTGGCTCAAGTTTTATATCCATTAAATGATCTTGTCTCACCCAGCTTTAACATTGTAACTAGGTGGTAAAGGCGCTCAGTCCGGGGTGCTTGCAGAGCCAAAAAAAGTGGGCAGCTGACGGCACTCATTTCAGAGGACGCGAATGCTTGTCCTCGTCTCTCCCGAGTTAGTTCGGGTGTTGCAGAGGTTAGTCAGGTTGAATAATAATTGAATGTTCCAAAATTGGGAGAAGAACTGGAAAATTAATCAAAAATAATTGTTAAAAAAATGTCATGCAAGAATAGCAGTTTGTGTGTTTCTAATTACACAATAACTGGTACCGTAATTTTTAAGTATAATGCGCACCCTGAGTATAGCCTGTATAACTGACCAGCATACCTTTTGTATAATAACTTAATAAAAATGGTCATAGTATGCTAAATATAAACTGATATACTGAACACACACACCCATTATATATATATATATATATATATATATATATATATATATGGGAAGAATTTCTCCTCAAATGTTTAAAGGGATGTATGTTATACCCTACAAATTATGGGAACTTAATCTCACAAACAACTTGTGAGTATCTATTTATTGCAACACTTACTGCATTCTAATACTACTTTGAAATATAACCAAATTCAATTGAAGGCTACATCAAATGAAGATATATGTGGCAACTAGTGCCTCAGAATTGACAATGACATAAGACAAGCATTCAGTTACAAACATGCTCAACAGGGAAATGTCCTGACTAGATTAAACAGTTCTGATTATTCTGTTACTCATTAGCAGTGCTTGTTGATACATTTTATCGGGGGGAACACGGCAGGCTTGCAGACCTCAACAAAAATACACAATACAATCCCCAATCTATGTCCCAGTGCACGACAGTGTGCTCTTCAAATTCTGGGGTCGCGGCGAGTGCTGGTGCTGTGACGTAGGGGAAGTGCTAAGGTGCGTAGACTGGCTTAGTAGCTCCAGCCGTAAGTTAAGGGCTGTTCACCTCGGACCCGCTTCGGCAGTAGCAATTGTTTTCAATGAAGGCGGTCACGTGCAGCGGCAGAGGGAAATAGCACTCATTAGACATGGCAGAGCGGCACGCAGGAGGTAAAATATTTTCAACCTCACCATGTTGTGACGTGAACTACCAGAAACTAATCAAGGGAAAGTAGAAGGCTCCTTTGTGAGGAAGAAAAAAAAATACAATGGAGGAAAAGCTTGTGGTTCTGATTTCTGATTTTCCAGAGGTATATAATACAACATTAAGTAGGTTTGAAATCTGCCTTCATCAAACCTGAGCTCCTGTATCAGCCAATGATATTCCTTTTTCTTTTCTTGGCGATTTCATGGACCCACAGCGATCATACTTTTTTTTTTCTTTCTCCGGTAGAGCAGGGCGATCGCTATTATCTTTTTTTGTTTGCTGTTCGTTGTTCCAGGTATTGTGTTGTTAGATGCACAGTACCACTGATTGTTGCTGCGTTTACAGTCTCCCCTGCCCCCCCTAAAAAGAGTTTGATATGATGAGGTAACAGTAGTTGCATTTTTTAATCATGTGTATAATGCTCAATAATATCAATGCATAATTACGCCTTTAACTCACACTGTCTTTGCCTATACCCAGCAAACCAGACAAAACTCACAAAGAAAGAAAATATCTCAATTTTCGAAAGCAACGTATGTATTGTGTATTTATTTTATTTTAAACAACATGATTGCCTGATATTTTGAGTAATTGTGGAGGGATTATGATGGTGTGTATGTTGGGTTAAAATTAGGTTTTTTTTATATATATTATATATATATATATATATATATATATATATATATATATATATATATATATATATATATATATATATATATATAAAATATAACATATTACAAATCGAGTAATGTTGAATTTTTTTTTCTTTTTTTTTTTTTACTAAGCTTTGTGTCTTCTGTATAAAAAGAGTTTTCCCTTCCCGCTGGCGTTTACTGTTTGTTGCTTGTACATGCAGCCGTGATGTAACAGACCGCCCATGGCTTCCTGTTTCCGCCCACCGTCGAGTTGACCAGTTTATGGGGAAGTGTACTACAAACCTTGCACAGAACCCTTTCTGGTCATAACAGGGAGATTTACAGCTCTGACTCTTTCTCTCTTTATCACATTGACATTCAGTGAATCAGATTTAATTATGTTCATATAATCCTGTTGAAAGTGAACAGTATATAGGTGGATGGGCTGTGTATACTATTGGTTTTGGAATAGTTGATGTAAAAAATATTTATGTTCTCTATCGTTCTTTCAGGGTCACTTCACTTTCCCATGCATTTCCTATAGATTTCCATTTTTGGATTATGGTAGCTTTTAAAGTCTCTTATTGGAGAAATATGTGGTTGATTTAAGTGAATTTAGACAGTGTGTAAACACGACCAGTGCTAGACCTGCAGGACAGTATACATTTGCAAACAGTGTCTTAGAAAGGCAGTTGTTCTAAGCACCAGCCGTTGAAGGGACACACGTCCAAGGGCAGACTTAGCTGTGGCAGACTGAGCTGTGGCAGTCTGAGCGAGGACAGATAGAGCGAGGGTCATTTCCAAATCTCTCCCAGTGGCTACTAGAGGCCTCATTCCAACTCTTAACATTACCTGTGTTTAAGTAATATTATAAAGGTGGTGTTTTAATTAGATGATCTACTGTTTGTGATTAGTACCAGGTGAGTGTGATTCAACTGAATAGAGGTTGATTTGCAATTTGATTGGTTTCCACACAGCACTTTGTAGTTGTGTGATCCCATTGAAGTGCATTGGAACTATTGTATTGCTTACATATTGTCTTTAGCACAGTTTAGCAGCTGTTAACCACTTCCCTTACACAGTGAGGGTGCGAGGAGAGGCTGTTGGAGAAAATCCGAACATAGCAGCACTCTGGAAGATGCCAACTACTAGACAGGTCTGTACCCTTCCCCCACCACTCCTGCTCCAACTATTACTGCTATACCTATCTGTCTCACCTGTCCTGCTATGATTGTCTTTCACATCCCTGTTATTCTGTCCTCTCTCCCATCTAACCTCATTCCTCTGCCTCTTCCCCCCCACCCCACCCCAACTCTCTCCCCTCCTGTGCTCTCCCTGGTACCCTCTGTAACTGTCACTCTTCTGCTAACAAAGCGGATTTCATCTTTGCCTTTGCCTCCAACCTCACTCTTGATTTCTTTGCTCTCATTTAAACCTGGCTCTCACCTGATAACACTGTAACTCCTGCTGCCTTGTCCTCTCTTTACGTCCTGTGCCATACTCCACGTCTCACTGGACGGGGAGGTGGAACAGGTCTTTTCCTCTCTCTTTCTCCTTACTCTTTTCTGTCCCCTCTGACCTCTCCTCACTCTCTGTTAACACCTTTGAATATCATGTTGTCCAGCTAACCTCTCCCTGTCAACTCCTGCTAATTGTACTATACCATCCACCTGGACCTCTCGCTCACTTTCTCAATGAACTCAACTGTCTCCTCTCCTCCCTCCCCTCAATGTCTACCCCAGCTATCCTTTTAGGTGATTTCAACATCCATCTCTCCAACCCCACCCACTCTGCCAGATTTCTTCCTCTCCTTCACTCGTTCAACTTCTCTCTCTCCATCCCCTCCTACCCATAAAGGTGGCCGTCAACTGGACCTAACCTTTTCCAGGGCCTGCTGCCCCTCCACCCTCTCTGTCACCCCTCTGGACCTCTCTCATCACTAGTTCATCTCTTTTTCTCTGTCTCTCCCAGCTCTCCCTACTCCACCTACCCCCACTGTCACCTCCTGCCATAACCTTCGCTCTCTCTCCCCCTCTGTCCTTGCCTCCACTGCTCTCTCTCACCTCCCTCCTTCTCCCAACTCTGTACACTGCTACCTCAACCCTCTTTTCCTCCCTCACCTCCTCCCTCGACTCCCTCTGTCCCCTCACTTCCCGACCTGCCCGCCCCTCCCCTCCCCAACCCTGACTCTCCTCTGTGCTCCACTCAGCAAGAACCAGACTGCACTCTGCTGAAAAGAAATGGAAGAGAACCAAACTCCCTGCTGCCCTAGACCTCTACAGCTCTCTCCTCTCCTTTCTTCTCCTCTAAAATCTCTGATATCCACAAACTTTAACACCTCTCCCTCACCCCACCCCCTCCCGTGCCAACCCCAACACCCTCTGTCTCCCCTACTAATTCACCCTCCTTCTCCTCCTTCTCCCAGACTGACCTCTCCTCCCTCATCCAGGGCCACAAACCCACCACGTGCACCCTGGACCCCCTCCCCACTCATCTCTTTTAAGCTGCTGCTCCTGCTCTACTCCCCTTCATCTCCTCCCTTCTCAAAACCATTGTCCTCTCTAGCCTCTTTCCCTCTCCTTCAAATAATCCTCTATCATCCCCCACCTCAAAAAACCTACCCTCGACCCCACCTCCCTCCGACCTGTCTCCCTGCTACCCTTCCTCTCTAAGACCCTCGAACGGGCAGTACACAGCCAGCTCTCTGCTTACCTGTCTAACCACTGTCTGCTCGACCCTCTCTAATCTGGTTTCCACTCTGCACACTCCACTGAAACTGCTCTCCTGTCTGTCACTAAATCGTTAAACTCTGCCCGTGCTGCCTCTCTCTCCTCTGCCCTAATTCTCTGTGATCTCTCTGCTGCCTTTGACACGCTATCCTCCTATCCTCTCTCGCTGACCTGATTATCCTCCTACCTCTCCGACCGCACCTACCAGGTAACCTGGCATGGCTCAACCTCCACACCTCACCCACCCTCAACAGGATTTCCCCAAGTCCCCCATTGCATCCTATGGTTTCTCATACCATTTCTATTCTGATGATGCTCAGATCTTCCTCTCCTTCCCCCCGTCTGACCCCACCACCCCCTTCTGTATCTCTACCTCTCTCTCTGCTATCTCTTCCTGGAAGCACACGCATCACCTCAAACTCAACCTCTCTAAATCTGACATCTCTTTCTTCTCCCTCCTCTGATCTCTCTATCATTCCTCTTGTATCTACCATGCTCTCTCCCTCCTCCTCAGCCAAAAACCTTGGCGTAACCCTGGACCCCTGCCTCTCCTACTCCCAGCACATCTCCTCTCTAGCATGCACCTGCCGTTTCTTCCTCATCAACTACTCCAGGCCCTAGTACTCTCCTGCCTAGACTATTGCAACTCCCTCCTTGCCGGCCTCCCTGCAAGGAGTGATGCAGACTGCTATCTGGAGGTTGATGCTATGGCAGCTTTCAGGCAGAGACAGGTTGAGTGGCCAGTAGAACCGCAGACCCTGCATGTGTTGGCTCAGAGACCACTGAAAATCCTGTTGAATTGGTCTAAATCAGGTTGTGCCCAGTCAATCTGATGCCAAAATAGCTGCTGCTTTTACTGAAAAGGATTTGTGATAGTCGAAAAATATGGTCCCTCCATACCTGACAGACAGCTCTACTATGTAGAATTCATAAGAATACAGTTCTTGACTGCAGTTCATGTATACAGAACAAAGCACATCTCTAAATATGTGAAGGCAAGGATGACTACCCCCAGAGTAAGATTTATCAGTAATCTGGAGTCTCTGGATTTCAGCGTGACTGATAAATCTCTGCAATCCACCACTCTATGGTCCTGAAACTATGATGTAACCATCAATAGAGAAACCAGATTAACGCCCTTACCCTCAATTAGGCTGCACCGAATCTGCAGGGATATTGAGTGACCCGCAGTGGTTGAGGTGGCAGACCCATATGCTGTGGCAGATGTAAGGTAGACCGGAGGCTCTATTGTAGGGACCTGGGTTGGTGTAAAACCTGAAGTTACTGTATCTGATGCCATGTCTGCATTGATGGCAGGAATGGA
Source organism: Polyodon spathula (assembly GCF_017654505.1). Lineage (NCBI taxonomy): Eukaryota > Metazoa > Chordata > Actinopteri > Acipenseriformes > Polyodontidae > Polyodon > Polyodon spathula. The sequence goes on along the minus strand of NC_054534.1, from coordinate 56,551,133 downwards.
GGAGAATACTGAAACTGTGGAACTGTGGAAATGTAGGTTCTGCTGAGATGGATTCACAGTAGAAAATTAAAAGGGATTCTCAATTGATCCCTGCTGGGATTTCACTTGCGTTTTTGAGGAGGGTCTTTATGAGCGTGTTGAAAGTCCAGTCCTTAAAGTATAGATGCTCAGGAGAGATATCCTGAGTTCGGAGACGCTTGGATCGGCGAGGATTAGCTCCTTGAACGGTGGGTAGTGGTATGGTCTCCTGCTCGGGAGGCACTTGTTCGGATGTTGCGGAGACACTGATAGAGGTAAGAGTGGTGGGATGATCGGCTCTTGGATTGACGCTGTCGGAGAATGCTCTGATACGGACATTAAGTTCTCCTCGAAACCCCCCGAATCCGAGGAAGAGATGTGTGGTAAGTACGCCATACTTGATTTTTCTTTAATCTTTATGCTGAAAGACATTTGCTGGGGGTCTTGCAATCTGCTTAGGTTCAGAACCAAAAACAAAAAACACAAGATAACTGCATAAGGTGTGACTAATTGTATAAATAGGAAGTAGATTTGATTGATGACAACCCCATGAACCACACTTAATAAGTTAACATTTAAACGAATGAGAGCATTCTAACACAGTCAACGAGATCTGTCAGAACAGGAGGAAATGGCCGAAACTACAGTACCCTACTAAGGGACCACTGAGATGACTGACAGCGACCCCTAGCCATTCAGAGAGGAACAGAGACAGGACAGACAGCAAGTTTGAAAACTAAACAAACAGGAAATTATTTCTAAATTATTATTTTTGGTAGCGGTTTTACTGACGTTTATCCTATGTAAATGTATATCAGTCGAACTCGTGTTTTTTTGGGAATTTGATGATTAACAAGCTTTACCGATTAAAATTGAAAAGAGCAAGCCTAAATATAACGCAAGTGCAATTTTAGATCACTATAATAGCATATGTACTATATAGTCTAATAAAATTGTGATACCATAACCTTCTGCTGCCTCACAATAATGGTTTTTTTTGGAGAATAGGGACCCATCTGAGCCTTAAGTACATACTACCGACAGCTGTTCAACTCTATAAAGTATTAATTCATAATCTGCCTCCTTCATATTGTCTTCTTATTTCTTAATTGCAAAGCATTCCCACTAAACTGTGGCTGTTTCCAAAGTGAAATCTGCATCTATATAAGATATCTGGGGAAGTGTTTCTGGTTTGTTGCCTGTAAATTCTGTAAAAAGTTTAAATCCATGATTTAAAAAAAATAATTGCACAGTCAATTCCCCTAACATTTAAGTTTTATCTTTCCTTATTTACTACAGTATGATTAGAAAATTTTCACTTGATATTATGACAGCTTAATTCAAGTTAACTTTTACAGTGCAATAGAGGAACCTGTAGCCGCCACTATGTATCATATGAAGACTAGTATTAAATTGACATCCCCAACGAGCACAATGGGAATCTCAGTTTTCTTTTTTTTTATGGTCTGTTTCCATAAAATATATATTTTGGAAAACTGATATGTTTTATGTTTTATGAGGCTACAGCTTCCCAGTTTTTTAGCAAATGAGTTATTACATGTAACGTTCATGCATTGCATCCTATTCACTTCTCAGTTCACCTCCACTCTCGTCTGAGAAAAAGTCTACATTTTCACCAATCCTTTCATATTCTTTCACTTCAATCTCTCCAGCATCTGGGAACCACATGGTAAGAGGGGAGAAGGGTTTGTCTTCTTCTTTGTATCACTGTAACTGATATTGTAGCAGCAGACAAAGTAGAATCTTAGAACTCATACAAATGTGTTTTTAATTGAAAACATATACTTGTCTTCAACTTAATGGGAGGCTTTTTTAGGTAATAAAACCTTAGAAGCAGAACTTCTGATGTGTTTAATAATATCTGTTATTTAGTATGGAGCATTACACATACAAGACTGAAATGTCCAACAAAGCTATTTCTACATGGTATAACATTGACTCAGCCGGTAACTGGTGAGTAGTTTAGTATCAGTTCACAGAAGGTAATATAGAACATGAGATCAATTTTCTTAAGTAAATTCAATGTAAAAGCATGTGTCAGTTCATAAGAGGTTTTCATTTAAAACATTTCCATAGTCCACACTAGTTATGCTGCATTATATTGTTGTGTTAGTTATGTTTGTTTTTTGTAATATCTTCTCTCAGTTTTTCTACATTCAATTAAAAAGCAGCCGGTGGAATTCTATCTCTTTGATGTCATAGCCTTTGAATTCCACTTCATATTCCTATGTTTCCCCTATGAGCAAACTTGTTGTGCGACAAAAATACTTAACAGTTTTCAGAACTGATAAGCTAGTTAAATTTGTATTGAGCTGGGTTACTGTAGTTGTCACTGAGGCAATTGTTATCCTGTTAATCATCATTCAATTTTAACTACCACCTCTGTTCTTACAGTTCTTTCTCTACCAAAAGTAATGAAGGTAATGTACTGAATGTGATAACTGTCCTACTGTGTTTTGCATAGTTCAGGGGGGCTTTATTGGTAGATTATGCTACTAACCTCTTTTCTGATTACACTTTTTCAAATGATCTTTCAAACACATATTTATCTACTAAGCAGTACTATATTGCAAGTTTCACACAGCTGGGGGTTGTCTAGTTTTTTCTGAGGGTTATTTACACAAACAGATTTGTCAAGTTTAATGTTACAATACTTCAAGCTTCCTAGTTAGTGTCTTTGTCTAACCGTTCGTTGCTTTATCCTACTGCTGGCTTTTATTTATTTTTGTGTAGCAGTGATTTCAAATGCCTGTCAATGCTGAAGCCTTTCGAGCGTGATCTAAAGATCAATATGTTATTGCCATATGTTTGTTTTTTTCCCCTTTTTTACTGCAAGATTGCACCCTTTATCTTTATTGTCACTTCCCCCTGAAGGAAATGTTAATTAATGAATGAATTAATTAATTGTTACTTTTAGGCCCAAGAAAAGGAGTTCATCTTGCAAGCACATTGTGAAGTCTCAAACAATGTGTGCTCTCCCCTGTGCAAGCTGTGCAGTGCTAAAGAAGCATTCTTCCTGTGGATGTCATGCTGAGTTATTAGCCATATGCACTGTGTCATCTGCAGTCTCCTGTCTGTGTTTCTAGTACGTCTCCCTTAAGGGGAGAAAGAAGTATTTTACTTCCATGCTTTTTATGTGCTTACCACATTGCACCTGGATAAACACCCCTGTGGCACTCTGACTCAGGGCCCTGGGAATGAACAAATCTCCCCAGTGCTCTGTTGATCTAGTCTTCCAAAAAACGTCCCTGCAAACATGATATGATGCAATTAAAGCCACAAACTCATATTAGTACAGTATGGAAAGACAAAGGCAACACAGTATTTCTATTAAACATTTCAAAGAGCTGAGTTCAATATATATATATATATATATATATATATATATATATATATATATATATATATATATATATATATGTTTTTATTGCTGGGTTAGAACATTTTGTGACCGGTCAATCCACAGAGATTTAATTGTGGTTCTTATAATAAACAAATGCCAATGAGTTCCACTTTTGTGAAAATTTGAATAAAGTACTTGCCAGGTCTTTCATATTGGTAAACGGCAGTATATTAAAACATTATATTAGAACATTAAAGTATAGCCTTGAGGCATAATGTGTTTAGTTTACAATGATTCATTGGTTGTTTTTTTTCTTTATTTTTTTTTTTTTTTTTTTAAGACATGGTTATATGACGTCAGTCATTTCAAAAGTGTATAGATTTCATTAAACAAACAACAATGCTCTTCGGGGTAATAAAACTGTCAGATTCTATAAATGTACTTCTTTTCCGCAATAGTTTTTATTGCTGTAGAAAAAGTAAGGCATAAACAATGATAAGTGTTGAATCTGTAAGAAATTATTCACAGTTTCTCGTGCCATTAGGCACGAGAAACTGTATTGTTTTCTTACCAATTCAACCGTTTCAGTTGTTTATGCCACTTAAAACATTTCTTCCTAATTGAACAGTTAAAATGTTCCTCTCATTTTGTAGGAATGTTGTCATGAGTTCCTCAAAGTTTGAGTTTGAAATCCCACTTACATTACAGACGAAAGTGTCTGTTGCAAGTGAAGAGAGTGGTGAGGACTATGTTTTAGATGCAAAACATGAAAGTGGCATTGGAAAAATAAAAATGCAAAAAACAAACAAATGTAAACTGGGAACAGAGAGTAGTTGTTGATTGTTTTGCCAAACCTAAAACAAATGAAGTCCTAAACATCATTGCCACTTACATTCTTTCGAGAAGTACATAAGTGGGATGTAAGTTTGTTTGAACAAAGACAGAAATACAAAAGCTGAGTTTATTTGAGGGAGATTTACTAAGTGAAGATGAAATTGCTGTTGTTCCTGAACCTGTCTAGAAGATATGTGAAATAAAAATTAGAAGCAGGGGTGTTTATGTGGAAATTAATTTATAATTATGAACATTTTTTGACATTGTGTTGATGTAAATTGTATTGCTTTTAGCAAACAATATGAAATGCTAAACTGAAATCGCAAGACCTTTTAATAAATATGTTTAATAAAATGTTTTTTTTGCTTTTTTGTTGAATTGTTCTGACTGTGGTTTAGTCTACAAATCAACAGTTTTCGTTAATCAACAATATATCATTGTGACAGAAAGACAATGAGTTTTGGTTGTAAATGTCCCTCCCGACTTGCGCAGGCTCTAAGTAGGGTTAAGTCTTTGGACAGGCTGGCCTGACAGTTCATTCCCCCGGCCGGGAAGTCGATCAGATTGGAAGAGGGCAAGACTCCGTTACAGGAACATATTGACCCGGAAAGCAAACAACGTAGCAGCTGCAGACAGTAAAGACAGCCCCACTTGTTTACCAAGGGGTCATGCATGATTGCATAAAGGGGATAGAGAATAGTAAATCTTTTCCTTCGCTTGTTTTTTGGCAATACAGACTGGAAGGACCATGGGAGAAACCTGTATAAAATATATTCGTGAGTGTTTTGTTTGCTTGTTGGTGTCTGTTAGTAACTGTCTGTGTTTGTAGATCACCAGACGGCTAATATGTATCCAGAGCTTTTGCTTCGGGACAGCACAAAAACTGGATCAACACTTCACCACAGTCCCTCAAAGAAAATTGTTATCACCTAGCATGAGCACTATTGCACGCACCTGGACTGGTGACCGTAGCAACTATTGTGGGGCGGATAACGTGTGTTTATTGTTTTGTGCTGAAGTCCCTGTTTTCTGTTCTCTGGGTTTTACACATTGCTGTGTAGAACCAGAGTGTATTATTGGTCCCCTGACCAGGATTACAAAAATAAAGATCCCTTTTCTGAAACATATTACAGCTTCATTGTGTGTGATTATTCAAATACCCACATTTTGGGATATGAAAGTACATGTTTTGTAAACTTACATTTTACTCCACATGTAACTAATTAGTTCCATATTAAATACAGACAGCTGCAGTTAATAAACAATAAAGTGTAGGCCTACTACAGAGGGCGTTTCATTTTTTTTAATAGAAAAGCAGAAGAAAAAAATGCACCTACCGCTGACTGCAGATTTCTTACATTGAAGCGTAGCGTTTTCTCGAAACTATAAGTAACCTCAAGTACACCTTTGTAAAATTGTTTTGAAAAAATTGCATTATTATTATTATTATTACATATATTTGCCTGGTGTGAGTTCCAATACTATTTGTTATGTTGTTCATATTAGTTTGAAAATAATTAATGTTAATTATATTACATTATCAGTTGTGCATTATTTTTTTAATCTTTTTAAACTACTCTCTATGTAACCATCAAGAATGATTGCATTGTTTTAATTAGACCAAAAAACTAAAATGTGATGTTAATGAACAATTTATGAAGAGGTAGCAAAAAATTACGCTAAAGGGTATAATGTCAACTTTTGTTATTTCATCAAAATTTGCTACCGGTAGCAAAATACGACATGTATAAGTATCAAACTTTGCTCAAAATCTGCTACATGGTCAAAATCTGATACCTGTAATAATTAAACCGATCCAACAATTCATCTTGGTGGTTAGATTTTACACTGTATCTTGTAAAGCACTTTGTGATGGTGGTCCACTATGAAAGGCACTATATAAAGTAAAGATTGATTGATATATAGATAGTAGTAAAAAATATATAGTAGAACTAAAATAATGTAATATAATTAACATTACTTATTTTCAAACTAATATTCACACCAGGAAATATCTCTAATAATAATAATAATAATAATAATAATAATAATAATAATATTAATAATAAAAAAAATTGATACATTAATAAATAAATATAAATTCAAACAGTTACCATGTGAAAATGTAATTGATAGATGCCAAAAATATATCATACTTTGAACATTTTCTTTTTTTGAAGGTAACACAATTTGATGGGCTGCGAATCAGCTGTCAAGTGTTCATACCTTGCCAGTTCTATGTCTGAATAGAACATTAATAATCAGTATACTCACGTTCCATAGAAAAGGTAGCAGCCAAATGTCACAAGTTTTGCCTCTGTGATTTAAAATAGCCCTCTAGATTAACGTTTTTCAAAATATAATTCCAAATGAATGTAAATTCGACCGCAGTAAGATCTCATTCAGGTTTTATTGAGAAGGTCAGCACACCACAACACAGCCCACAGTAGCGTACAAGCTGCCCTTTATACCCCAAAACCCCGCTTCTGGGGGGGGTTGGATCCTGCCCCCTACCCCCCCGGCTCTGCTGTCATGTCCTCTGTGCTGCGACCGTCTGTCAGGGTGAGAGGTGTGGTACATCTCTGCCGTCTCCCGCTGGCTGGATGAGCCCTGTCATTCAGTGTCAGTGTACCGTGCTCCCTTCGACTCCGCTGCCCTGCCTGGCTGAGTTCCACAATTCTGCCTCGAGCGCTGTGCTCTCTCCAGCTCTGCTCTCCTATTTGGTTGGGTCCTGCCATTCTGCGTTGGCGTGCCGTGCTCCCTCTGGTTCCCGTACTTGGCCTGGACGAGCCCTGTCGTTCTACCTAGAGCGCCGCACTCCCACCAACTCTGGTCCCGTTCTCCATCCAGTGAGGCGACCCGATCCCGCTACCACTTTCTGGAGCTGCTGTGTTCCTTTGCCGGCATGCACTCAACCCCTGAGCACTTTTCAGTGCCCGCTGAAATCACTGCTCTCTCCGCTCACAGCTCCAGAACCCCGGACACTTTTCAGCATACGTCAGAGTCCACTACTCTCTCTGGTTGTATTACGGCTCTGGTAGGTCTCCCCCTGGCTCCCTCTGCTCGTCTACGCTTATGTTCCGCCCCACTTCTGACACCAATGTGCTGTTCCGGGGTAAAAAGGGACGCAGCCGACCGCAGCAAGGTCTCATTCAGGTTTTATTGAGAAGGTCAGCACCCCCTTTATACCCCCCAAACCCTGCGAAAACAAGTAACATTTAGACATAACAAGACACGTTATTGTACAATGTTCACAAGCACACTGGGACCACGACTCAATAAAGGCACCCCCCCCCCCCCCCACACACACACACGCACACACACAGGTGCACTTGTGCACAGGCACTCAGGACATTGACAAAACACGGAACAACTATACAAAACCATAAAACACATAACACAAATAGTCCAGATTGCTACAATGTGTATTCAGGTGATTTATCAGCCCATATCACAGTACAGACCTATGGTAAAACACAGATAACACAATAGTAACAGTACATACACACTTTCCTACCAATAATAATAATAATAATAATAATAATAATAATAATAATAATAATAATAATAATACCTTTGCAAAAAATTTTACAAAGGTATACTTAAGGGTTATTTATAGTATCAAGAAAAAGCCATAAGCTTCAATGTAAAAAAAATCAGCATATAGTACACTTTACTGTCCGTTAGCACCAGCTGTCTGTATTTAATCTAAAACTAATTATTACATGTTTAGTAAAATGTTACTTTACAAGACATGTACTTTTTGATGAGCTTCCTTGGTCTTAAGTAAAAAAGAAATCTGCGCATACACAGTGCAGAGTGAAAATAGTCTGGGCATGCTCAATACAAAAAAAAGGAACATCCGATAAGTACCAATGATGTGACACCGGTACTATCTACAGTATGGCACTGGCAAATGCTGAATTACAATCTGATGATACTTTATTTGGTCTATTTTACAAGAGCTTCTGTTTGTCTCATCGATATTGGATAATCTTGGTACGTGAGGAGTAAACACTCTTTTAATCTGAATATGTTCAAAGTTAACCATTTAAACTCACTAAGGAACATGCTGATGCACTCTATAGGAGGGAGGGTGTGCTTATTGTCTGGACTAGAGCCAATGAGTGAAGTCAAAATATCTTAGAAATAAAGGCTTCTGCTGATGTATATTAATGTAAATGCAGACATCTTAGCCATATCTTGTATTCACACCAGGGACTGCTCTGTCATTGGAGCATGGGCCATTATATCAAATCGATACTGTACATATTTCTCAGATTATATGGTATTCAAGATGACCCCAACCTAACATCCAAACATTAGGAAATACAAACATGTAACTTACTTTCTCTACATTCAACTCCCATACAAGGCACTCAATCCATGTGAGGATTGACTTGGATAGATCTAAAGACATTTGAAATATTACTCCGGAAAAATGTGATGCTCCTTAAGGCCTCGTAATGTAAAAATGGGACAGCCTGGGCCAACCAATGCATTTTATGAAACAATGAGTTCAATGTCAAATGGCAGGATCAAGTCAAGATTGAAGAGGCTGAATGCTTAGTGTTACACATAAGAACATAAGAAAGTTTACAAACGAGAGGAGGCCATTCGGCCCATCTTGCTCGTTTGGTTGTTAGTAGCTTATTGATCCCAGAATCTCATCAAGCAACATTACTGGGAGTTGGTTCCAGACTCCCACAATTCTCTGTCTAAAAAAAGTGCCTCCTAGTTTCTGTTCTGAATGTTCCTTATCTAATCTCCATTTGTGACCCCTGGTCCTTGTTTCTTTTTTCAGGTCGAAAAAGTCCCTTGTCGACATTGTCAATACCTTTTAGAAATGTGACATTAAGGGTTGCTGTCTTTGTTAAGGTCTGTTAAACCTGAACTGGAGGCAGTTTAGTCACCTCACTCGTCCTTTTGTTTAATAAATGTATGTATGAGGCAAGAGAAAAATGTGCATCACTGCATAATAATCAAGGTGAGGAATGCTCATTGAAGCTTTCATTTGTATCTGCACAAGCATTCTTCAGAGCACACTTTCAAATGCTTCGACTTGTTGCACCATGGAGCAGATGTTGCCTTCAAAGAAGCTCTAACACATGCTCTTCCATTAATAGAGCCATCTATATCTCTTTGCAGAATGTCTGATTGAACAAAACCATTTATGTAGCTTTAGTTTACTTTCACAAGATAGCTATGACAGTTCTAATCAGTTTCAAATGGATGTCTTTCGTCTCACTTTTTGGCACAGAATAAATGAAAAAAACATGTTTTATATCATTTTTAGTTTTGTTCACTTGGCACAACATTTGAGCACATCCTCATAGTTTAATAAAACCTCCCATTGTTTAATGGGATTTGGATATTTTTTATCCTAAGGACTTATCGCTGTGAGGTCTTGCTCTGCAATTGTTACTCTGATTCATTATAAATCATTTGCACAAACTAACATACTTCAATAAACTGTGGTAATTTAGGGAAAACTACAGTTACTTTGTAATAATGTAACCAAGATGTTACAGTTCTGATTTACTGATGTTTTGATCTTTTAAATGGGTGACCTTTGTCCTGAGGCTATACAAATAGACAGAGAAGAAAACAGGAAAAAAGAGTATAAATACAATCTAATAATGTGTTAAAAGGGAAACAACATTGCATTGTTTTTATTAAAAAATGTCATGTGCATTTGCCAAGCCTCCAATGCACAGTAGGTAGTTTCTAAATTATGTATCACTATTTAAAATAATGAAACACAGGTGACTTCTGGCACCCAGAATGGAACGCTTTTCTCTAGGCGTTTAATATCATCCTACCCTCATCTTACTATATTTCTTAATGAGACAGAAACACACTTCCTTATCTCCTGTAATCCTTTTGCAAATCTAATGTTAAGAAATGCATATCACACTACATCAGGACAAATAAAGCAAGGGCAACTGAAACTATCAACAAAACAAAATAAATGCCAGCCAGGCACAGGGCACAGATTGCATGCTTATGTTTTCCAATTTGGTCAAGGACATTGCCAGGGTTACTTGCAGCAGATCTTGGCCTTTAATTATAGCAAAAAGTTGCCAAGGTTACATCACAAACACGATCTTCACTGCTGACGTCTCGTGAACATAAGTTCACAGTCACATCTGCATGGTCACGATTAGGTAATTAAAATCGAAACGTAATCTCGTTGTAAAATCTTACAAAGTCACTGGAAACACCCTTTTTAATGCAATGTCTGTTTAATTACTGTTATAATCTTATGATGCGTGCTATATGAAATATTAGCATGGTCACCCTTAATTACCACAAAATGCACGTGTAATTTATACGTTTGTTGCAAACCCATTGCGAAAAAATTTTCCCCAGTAATAACGGCACGACAATCATAGTGTGCTACCTCTTTTTTGTCGTAAACATTGCCTTACAAAACAAAATTAATCAAGCTAACCTTTTTCCTTTTAATGAAAGATAGCTAAAAAATATCGCATGCTGTCTGCAATTATGCCTGTACCTAAAAAATCTAGGTACTTATGAGAACTAATTTTAATTTTATTGTATTGTTTTGATATATGAAGACTCTTTTTAATATCATTAAAATATTTGATACTTCACAATTTTACTATTAAAAGGATGCATAATCTTAAGCTACAAGCTTTTTTATTCAATGTTTTACTTAGTAAGAAGCACAAGCTCTGAGGCATTGGCTAATAACAGCCTTGCCACTGAGTGGTCCACACCAATGGATACATGGCCCAGCAGGCAGATGTAACCAGGCCTGAGGTTGAGTTGGCTGGTGAATAAAACACTGTAAATATCTGAATATGCAGAGCACGATGGCAAAAGTGGTTGATCCATAAGTGATATAGCTGACAAGTTAATTACTTTGACCTGATGATGTTTCAGCTCTTGGCACAGCTTCAAGAGATTCATTGTGTAGCCCAACAGCAGGACTTTACCCAGATGCCAGAGACTGACACTAAATGAGTTTATTATTTCCTTCCTTTGAAGGTCAAGCCACTCCCCTGAAAGTGCTTTCAGCTTAGTAGAACATAAATTCAACAGCAAAAAATTACTGCAGGAAAAGATGCGAGCCTTTAAGGAGCAACTTTGTTTTTTTTTTTTTTTTTTTTAATTAATAGTTGATTCATTTGTTTAACTCCATTCAAAACTGCAGATTGCTTTAGTGGTACAGGAATAATTACTCCACTCAAAACAAATCTAATATGCTAATATGAATTTCTCTACCATTTTTTTTATTATTATTTTGTAGTAAAATGCACTGAAACTTTAATTTAGTTAGCTATCACAGACTATTCTTTCTTTAAAGTTACAAAGTTCTGAAAAGTTAACACCAATGTCCTAACAAATTGTACTTCAGCTCATTGTTCTGAATTGTCAATTGTGCATTTCAATGCAGTACAAAAGGGCAAAAAGTTGGCATACATTTTCTTTTTGCTGACCAGTACTTTATTTTTCTTTTTGTCTTTTTCCCATTGTTAATTTCTTTGGCTAATGATAAGTATAGCTTTCCAAGATCTCGTCGCAGGTTGTTTTTGTTTTGTTTTGTTTTTGTTTGATATGTAATCTATAGTAGGTTGTAAGCAACATTTTAATCAATAAAAAAATCTGTTGATAACAAATTCTTTGTGTGTGTTTATAATGAAATGTTTCAGGCTTTGTAAGTTTAAGATAAATGGGATTGGACACATAACTAGAAACAACTTGAAAAGCACAAACTTGTAATATTTTTCTGTTTATATGACTTCAATTAATATCTTTCAACTGGCTAGCTACCCCCAGTACAATAATATTGTGCTGTTTGTGTTATTTGTGAAACAATATTGCCCTCTTGTGTGAAAAAGTTGTATTTCACGGAGCTCTGTGCTTGATGTCATATTGTTTAATGACTATTGAATAATACAGGTTTTAACAAAACAAGCACAGCAGTTTATTAATCTGTGCAAGTTACTTGTACCATTTTAGGCAATATGTTTATTTATAAAGGCTTTATAGATATACCATGCCTGACAAAGCCTCAGCCAAGTAGTATATGGCATGTAATGCAATGATAAACTGTATTGTAAAGGAGGCTTAAGCTTTGAAAAGATTTCATGATTTAATAGAATGATTTGATAGAAGTACATGATGTCAGTAACACAATACGTTGTATTCCCATCATACTGAAAGTATTTGTACAAAATGTAAAGATATATACTGTATGTATTAAATGCATAGTATACCTTACTGGGTTTTTTACACAATACCCATGACTAATGTGTTATTTTGCAGCCAACCACTCTAGTACAATTATACAGTTATTGAATGAGTGGAATTATTACATGAGATTTATTTTAAATACTTGTCATATAGACAAACTCTAAAGCTAATATTCATTTTAAAACACCTGTAGGGATAATGGTATAGTGGAATGAAATAAACCTTTTTTCTGATAGTTGGAAATATGTGCCCATCAACTACAATATTTAGGTTATTATAACATCAATTTAACCCTTCTCTTTTTAAAGAGAAAAAACAGTTAAAGCACCAAACCTGTGTATTAGTGTTGAGCTGCACATTCCTATAGACCCAGACCAGTCAAAAGGCAAAAAAAAACTTAAGTGAGGGATAAAAAATTCAAGGTCAGTATATATATGTGTGACAGAAATACAATATCTTGGTTGTAAATCTCCCTCTCGACTTGTGAGGGCACTAAGCAGCAAGGACAGGCTGGCCTGACAGTTCTTTCCCCGGGTCAGGAAGTCAGTCAGTCTGGAAGAAGGCGAGACTCCGTTGCAAGAACGTATTGACCTGGAAGGGAAACAATGTAGCAGCCGCAGATTGTAAAGGCAGCTGCATTCTTTTACCAAGGGGTCATGCGTTACAGCACATAAAGGGTTGGAGAATCGTAATCTGTTCCTTTGCTTTGGTTTGTAGTGAGTAAGAACCGAGACGGACAGTAAAAATAAATAAACTGCTGAACTTGTGAGTGTTGTGTTTTTGTTTGTTTGAATTTGTCTCGTCTTGTACGTTACCAGACAGTTAACACAGTCCCGGAGCTGTCGCCAGGGGCCAGCATGAAATTGGACAACACTGCATCTTTGTCACAAATAATATTTAATATAAAACTGTATCATCCACCACAAGCACTACTACACGCACCCAGGACTGGTGACTGTGTTTGTATCATTGTGAGACAGATATTTGTTTATTATTTGGGACTGTCTGTGCTTGTATTGTACATTGGTGTGTACTGCCGGGGAACTATTGTTTGGTCGCCAGACCTGGAAATACACTAAAAAAATTTATCTCTGTCTGCTTCTTTCACACACTGCATCACCCCTGCACCTGTCTACAATAAACCACTTTGCCACAAATATGATACTATCAAAAAAACTAAACAAAAAACAACAACTAAATATGAAGTAAGGGAGTGTGACTTTGCAAGAGTAGAGGTCTTTATGTAGTTAACCATTAGGTCAAGTTTGAGATCTGCAGTTCTATAAATCTGAAATAAGTGTTGGGTGGAGTTAGTCCACAGTATTTATTACTTACCCACATTTGGCTAGTTTTTAAACATTTCTTTAGAATAATCCTTAAAATACAAGTCTCTTCTAGTAAATTACAGAGAGTCCACAAATAACTAACCGAACATTGACTCAAGTTCCATATATGAAATCAGTGTACTATATCCAAGGATTCAAAAATGTAAATATCATTATTGTGAAATAGTTTTTAGCATTCACAACATTTGACATATGTCCATAATTATTGCTTACCTGTTTCGTGTAAGTTTGGTATGTGATTTATTATTATGATATGTTGGGTTTACGGAATGCTCAAGATATCTGGCAGTGCAACACAACAGTTACATCACCCAGCACTAAAAACAACATTCATTTTTGTGTTGATTTTTTTTTTTTTTTTTAATGTAACATCTACAGATGTTTAGTTTGGGGAAAACATTTTCCGAAAAACCTTGACTTGTGATAAACACCGTTAGGTTAAAGATTCATAAATTGTTCAAGAAATGTTCACTGTAATTTTACTTTGGTTTTAACCATCACACACACACACACTCAATAATAACATTAAAAATGTTATTGTTGTACAGTAAAAAGGCCTCTTTATCCAAATTATCATCCATATGAACAGAAAAGTGTCCTCAACATTTTATTACTGTATTAAATCTGGTGGGCATAAACGCTCCTCTATCCAAACTGGTTAAAGGCCTGGAGCTAAAAGGGTTTCTAATCCACATCAGAGAGTCACCGTGACTAATGTTATTCTGATCAAACCTACTCAGCAAATATTTTACAATAGAGACAACACATGTTTCATCTTGATCATTCATGCCATATTAATGTATTATGGTATTTAAAAGACAAAAATCAGTTTTCATGATATCAATGCTTTTAGTAATTTAATGTTAATCATAACACAAAGGTACACAAATTATTATAAAAACATTATTCAAAAATACACATCCCACATATAGTAATAAAATGTTGAGACATAAGAAGAAAACACACAAGTGAAGTTGTAGCTAGAATTCATTTACCAGCATTTGCCACGACCCCATTTAATACAGAGAAGGTTTGTGTAATTTGTTAAATTTCTGAGCAGATTTGTGTCATTTAAGTACTGCACTGTAATAAAACCCCTTGCCCAACAAATCAGTTTGAAACAATAATCACACAAATTGTATGTGCAACTGAGTTGTGGAGTTCAAGTACTGTGTACAATCCAAACAGCAACAATATGATGAAACACATTCTCAACAATTTATAAGGTTAATATACAGAATGCTTATTATCAGACACTTATAAAAATATTTTAAAAAATTGTAGTACTGACATTCAGACATAAAAAGTGTACAGTGCGCCACTAAGAATCTATTGATGTTTTTCAAATGAAAATGGATTTAAAACCTGCTGTGTTATATATTTCAGATTCCAAACTAAACGTATATTGAACAGATGTGTTTGTTTTATACTGCTACTGATGTATTACTGCCTAGGCTTGTCTTTTCTTTAAGCTGCTGTTATGAATTTAGCCAAAACTAGTACCAATGAATCAATGCTTCTGACAAACCTTTATCGGGTCAAGTCTAATGCGTTTATGCATTTGTCAGTATTTCCAAAACAATATAAAAATGTCAAGAAAAAGATCCCGCACCAATTCATCTAGCTACCTTAATTGTTTGAGAGAAATGACTTACTGAATTTTGACTGTGGTCAAATACAGCAGTTCAAACTCAGTCAATCGCTTTTGAAAGTGCTAATGTGCAGGATAGCCTTTTTCTTACTTCTAACTACTTAAAAAAAACAGACATGCACATATAGCACACAGCAACACGCTTAATACTGTAGGAAAAAAGAGTATTACACATTGCACAAGACAATCTGCACCTGCATATGTGTTAAACAGGACACGTTTATGGTGCCCTGCTGAAACAATGTACTCCTATAAAAAAACACATGACCTGAGTGCATTGAAATGCAGCTCTTCTAAATTAACAAGAAACTCTCCAAATGAGAATGACAAAATCAAGAACCTTACAACCTTAGTAACCTGGAAAAGGGTTTTAGGCTGACTATGCAGTTAAACAAATAATACCTCTATATATATATATATATATATATATATATATATATATATATATATATATATATATATATATATATATATATATAAAAAAATAATAATTTCCAATAAGTTTTTATGTTTTCTTTTTTGAAATGCGTAGATATTGGTGTTCACATTTTGAGTTGAGGTACTGTTAAGTCAGTCTGCTGCCTTGAAGTCTTTCCCTGTGTTCCCGGATAGATGCAGTTAAAGGCGGCAGGGAGAAGAACTACGGCTGGTGGATGCCTGCAGGAGACAAAGCAGGGAAGGTTCAGGACAGGCTGAAACTGAGTCATGGAATTCAACAGCTCTATGAAAAATACAGAGGACGGTCCCTCACACGACTGATTCATTGCTCTACATGCCTGACATACTTTTATATATCAAAGCTGCACCTCTCTTTTGCAAGTCAGTTTCAGTTCCGATGGGAAAGGCAGCAGATTTAACAGACTGATAAAGGATTGATAATAGCCGCTCGGTTGGTGCCTCTTTATCCATGAACGTACAAATTATTGGTGTCACAAGAAACTCTTTGAGCCATTCAGGAGAACAGACTTTTCTGAACATTTTTAATCCAAACTTTATTTACCTATAATTTTGGCCATGCTGTCTTTGCTGCCCAGGGTGATCCCGCACCAAACTGGCAGTGTTATGGCAGGGGTTTATATCATTACTGACCACCCCATCACAAGTTCAAGGGCTCCCCTCAATATGCTAGTCATTAAAATAGATGCATGTTTGTGATGAACATAGATACATTGATTATTTATTAATGGTAAACATTCTCACAAAACATGAGTTAAAAAGCAAAAAGCAAAGAATGTCTTCTAACGCTGGCCATCTCTGCAAAAGTGCTGCGATGCTGACTTACCAATGCACGAGACGGGCTGCTACCCCTGGAACAATTGGGGCTGCAGCTTCTGCTCCTGCTTCTCCTTGGTGACCACTGCGGATAACATATTGTTATTTTTATTAATATCATTATTATTCATATTTCCTAAAAGCTGTATTTGGACATACTTATATTCCTTCTGTGCTGAATAATTGCCAGATGTGACATCATAACTTACCAGAGCTCCCCTCTTTGTGAAAGCCTCTCCCTTAACAACCACATTATCTCCCTCCATCAGAGCAGGCCACACATGGTATGCTACCAGAGGAGCGGTGAACTCAGAGTCATAGCTGCGTCGATACCTGGAGAAAAAGAAAAGAATGTTCCTTAAATGATTTAATCAAAATGAGTTATATGAACTTAAAGACCAGTGCCACTATATACTGGTCTTACTGAAACAACATTGGCCCACAGGCTTAGTGGACATCACGTAACTGCCTCTTACTCACACCAAACCCTTTGGTTATGCCACCCCATAGGTACCAGTAGTAAGCTCTACTGTAAAATATTTTGAATATTTGTCTATTTTAGCTTTTGTGGGGTAGAAACAAAGAATTATGGCTAGAAAACAGTGACCGCCACCCCTGGTCTTCTGTGATGAGTGAGTAAAAAGCAGGACGGTCCCTATCAGGGTTACCACTACATCAAGCAATCACAAATCACACACCTTTGGTAGTCTGGCTCCTAAGTGAGTTTGTCACATACCAAGCGACACCCTCAGATATGTGTTTCCTACAGAAACAATGGGGGTGTTGTTGCTCTGTCAGCTTACTTGCTCTCACTGTAGAGTTCTCCATCAGTTGTGAATGCAAGGTCCAATGGTGGCTCCAGGGTCTGCATTGCAAAGGCCAGCCGGCACATCTCACGGATAAAGCTGCTGATCAGGATGAAATCAACCTCCGGTGGGAAGGAAATCTTGGGATTCACGTTCATGGCATGGATCACATCCTAGAGAAAAAGAAGGACCTTTGTTCAGTAAGTCTCGCTGTACCTGTAACGTACACACACAAAACAAAGTATAAGAGCACAAAGAGAATCTGCTCGGTTACTACAGGATGTGTCCACTTTATCTGGAAGTACTCATAATACAAAAAACACAGGACAAAGCTGTCTTATCAAAATGTTTGTCTAACAGATTACCTTTTATTATTGCCTACTATCTTAGGATTGAGTGTTCAAAGATTAAGTGTGAAAATCCACCCGACATAACTCCCTGCACAATGTTCTGATCAATACACCCACTTCTCTAAAATGTAGACTTTACGGACACAATATTTACAAGCGGGTATTTTTTATAGAAACGTAGGTGTTTGTCGCAAAATGCTTGTTGGACAGGAGCAAACCTTGAATTGTACAAAACATATTGTGTTGACTATCTATGTGCTAATTTTGCACAGAAAGAGTGGGATCATTGTTTGACCTGTAATTTATGAACAAGGGACAATCAAGCACATACATTGACACTTGACTGAACATCGTACAGATCCAGATTGCGAACAATGTAGTCCAGCACGACATCATCCAAGCTCTCTAGTCCAATATGAGTGGGAGAGAGAGTCTTTCTGACTCGCAGTTTGAACTGCCTGAAGGCCATCTTAGCAGCATGGAAAGACTCCTGAATTCAGAGAAGAGGAAAAAGTATATAGACATAGTTGAAGAAAAAGTGAAAATAGTACTAGGAAATAAAGGTTGGTCTTACAGTATCATTAGGCAGAAAATGGTTTGTTATTTCAAATATCACAGATTGAAGTGGAAAAGCTATATTTTTTATATACATGTACTGTATGTTTCTCACTAAAAAAAAGTGCTTTTATATTTTATTTTATTTTACGTTCTGTAGTATCATAAAGCAATACATTTCCTGAGCAATGCAAACATTGGATGAGAACCATCTACCAAAGAAGGAAACAGAAGCAACACTAAAAGAAAAGTTGCAAATAATAATTGCTTTCTCAGTTTTCAATGAAGCTTACCACGATGGAAATAAATATTATCCTCTGCACCATCTCAAGGTTGTCGATGTAGCGGCTCAGGAGGTTCTGGGTGTCCAAGCGCTCGTTAGCGTAAATGTCAGTGAATCGTGTTACCAGCCGCGAGTGTCGTGAAGAGTTGGTGAGCTGGGCTCGAGTCGGGGAGTCACTTCTCAGGAATGGGAGAGGGCTGGGGGAGCGACTGCGTCGAGGAAGGGGGCTTGAAGACCTGCTTCTTGTGATTCTGCAATAGAGATACAGATTCATGAAGCACTAACAATGAAATGATGGTAAGTACAAAAAAAGACAGCATTGCCCTTGGTATGACTATCTCAATCCCTGGTGTAAGGGGACCACTACATTAATATGGATTAACAGGGCGTTTGTTGAGGCTGTAAGGATAGAATAGAGGAAGCAGAAACAAGCTTGTTAGTGGGACAGAGGCGAACAAAGAGAGCCTGGACTTAGGATAGAAGCGAGCCGATGGCCCAGACTTAGAGGTGGGCTTGGAGGGGCCCGGACTTGAAGTTAGGATAGGAAGAGTTCCCTGACCGATGAGCCACTTTTACGCAGGACCGGGCTTGGTTGAAGACTGAAGTCTCAAGGATCTGAAAACACATAAAAGGGCTCTGACTCGGCAGAGGTGCCTCTTGGGGTGAAGAAAGGTCTGATGAATCAGGACCTGAAAGGAGAAATAGAAAAGGGTTCCCTGACTGATCTGGAGCTGCCCTCGGACAAGGTGAGCCACAGGCCACCAAAGCCAGGAGCAGAGAGGCACTCTGCAGGAAACCTGCAACAAAGAGAGATGGGTTAGTCTGGGACTCGGCACTGAGAGAGTAAAGTGGGCCACGTCCCGAGGGAAACAGAACAGAGCCTCGGGTGATGAGGTAAGATTAGTGCATGAGCTGCGACAGGATAGTGTGGCCGGGGGTCCCCTCTGACTCACAGCGGTGAGAACCCCCCAGAGGACGAGGTTGCTGAAGCAGACCTGAGGTTGAGGAAGTGAGACTCATTTTCCCCCCAAAGAATAGACCCCAGGCTCCCTGCAGAAACACCATAATGAGACAAACAACAGGAGACGTGCCAGTGCATGACATAAAATAAATAGCTGGAAAAGACAGGAAAGGAAAGGGCATACAAGACAAACTGGAGAGGTTTAATAGTGTTAGTGTGGTATGGTTATGTGATTACCTGCCGCTCCGTGGAGAGGAAAAAACCCTTTGCAAGAAGGGGAAAACCTCTGGTGGCCCTGGCAGTCAGGTAGCCCCCACTCCAGGCATACTAACTAGTCTTTGATGGGCTATTGCTATGTCGGTATGAGATGAACAGATGTATAAATTGATTGCTGCAGAGGACCAGCGCCCCATGTTTTGATTAGACAGAGATTGATGTTGGCTTTGAAAGTGAATCTGAATTGAATGGGGTGGGGGGGATAAGATTAGGGAAAAAGGCCTGTTTTGGGGAGTGGTGAGAGCATCCTATGTGTTAGTTAATACGGGATCGATCAGTGGTTTGCTACTATCATGTCTGCTTGGAATGGAAAAGGTAAACTCACATTCAGAGATTTGGGTTTCATAACTCCAGTCATTCTCCTAATAGTGGAACTCCTTAACTCATAATCAAGACAGATTTCCAGTCTCGTACCACGTCTGTCATCGTGTATTAATGTTTGTAGTATCTGAAAGGATGAGCAGACGTATGCATAGATTGCTGAGGAAGTCAAGCGGAAATGGCTGCCATGATCCGATTATTGGAGGCAAGCTGGAGCGTTGGAAGGTCTGGAAGAGGGCAGCTGCAGATTTAAAATGATAAACTAAAGCAACTTTTGCTTGCTGTAACAGTAAGCAGATCTGAAGAGGGTGCCGAGATCTCCTGTAGTGAGGAGTGATTAAGAGTAGAGAGAGGGATCTGCTGAACAGTGCAAAGATCTGAGGAAGTAAACGATGGAGTACTCTCAGTAGTGTGCAGGAGCCCAGCTGGAGAGGTCTGCTAAAGCAGTTATCTGTAATAGTGAATGATGGACTGCCATTGGTAGTGATTATAGTGTTAAGGTGGTTAGATTGAGCTGAAGATTGGTCTGTCTTTGGGCAGAGATAAAGAATGCATAGATCTGAGGCCGCTGTAGAACCTGAGAGTATAAAGAATACGTTGCTCTGAGGCTGCTGCGAAACCTATTGATTTGATCAGGAGCAGTCTATAAGTATATTGTCCATTGCTGGGTAGGAGGACGACTTGACTAAAACATTGATAATCGTAGGACATGGTTTTCATATCCGACATGTGTCTCGCATCAAATGAAAACTTAACTTCTGAAGTACATTAGTCCTGATTTGAAAATACCTGACTTCCGCAGTGAAAAAGGACCCGGTAAAAGATATAGAACTTAAGGTGTTATACTGCCATCTAGCGGTTATGATTAGAATAAAACCGCTGACTTTAGAACGTGAAGAGAGTGTGTGTTTGTAATGGTACAGGCTGAATGGGAACCGGATGCCATTGCTGATGCTAAATTGTACTCGGGCTATGCTTGATGATTCTTTGCAGTGTGAAACGGACTTTTGGCCTAGACAGCAATCGCACGAACATATGATTTAATTGTGTCTAGAGCCAGATGGAGAGAGTCTGTTGCGTGTGCAATGAAAGCAAAGATCCAGTCTTGATTGAACGGAAAGAAAGAATCCAGTTTTAAGCCCAGAAGACTGATAGCAGTTACAGCCTGTGGTGCAGGACAACCTTGTGGATAGAACGCCTGCAATGGGACCGGAGCTGCAGCTTGCAAAATCTGGTAATTCGTGAAGTCCCTGAATCATAGAAATGAGGCGTCTGAAAAGGGGCGAGTCGTGAGGGGTTGAGATGTAGTCTTCGTGAGAGTCTGTTCCAGTTTTGAATTAATAAATGCACACCTTTGATGTCCTTTCTGGATTGCGCGGATATACTTTTCTGTGCTTCCTGACAATGCTGTAGAAAAGGAGAGAGACGTGAAATGAAGGTTCTAAACAGGGATGATGTGAATTGTGTAATTGAAATGGCTCAATAAGGATAGCAGGTCTCAGGTTTTTGTGTTTTTTTTTAACTAGAAATAGATTGCTGAGTGTAAGTTATTGCGAATGTGCGATGACACATTATGAAAACATCTTTAGTTCAGTAGCAGTGAAAACTGGAAGTGTACGGGATGGGAATATCTGGTAGAAATAGCAATGTGAAGCCTGTTTCCGAAAATAAACTTGACAAAACAACTCAGCCACTTTTTTTAGTGCTTGCAAGCAGTCTTAAATTAGAACTGAACTTGAAAATGTTCCCTTTCAGAAAATAAATTAAAATGAGCTGGAAAATAGCTTTGAGAATCTAGCCCTTAATGTTACAAAAGTATATAAAACAGAAGCCATATGTGGTCGTTGAACTTGATTTCTAACTACAGGCATGTGCTATGGACCATTGAGGGTGGCTGATGCGGAAGTGCTGAGCCAAGACAGCGGCCATGACTGGAGTGGAGAATACTGGGCTTGATAGAGGCTGCTGCAGCGTTGGAAGCGACCTGTTTGTCCATATCGTTTGAGCCGTGTATTGACATTAAGAAGGCGATGGGGTGAATGAGGGGCTTCATGTCTTCGAAAATGTTGTTTATGAAGCAGAAGGGTGGGACCTGGAGAGGAGGGCGGTGCTGCTGGCCTGCCCTGAAACTCTGAGCGAGAGAGTTTACGGAAGCACGCTTGAGAAACAGGCAACATGGTGAAGCAGATATAAAGGTACAATAAAATATTGAAGAACGCTATACTATCACTTCCAGCCAGGATGTTGATACTATTGTCTTGCAGGGTTTTTTAAAGTTAGGTGCTAGCTGCTCTGGAGACTGAGCCTGCTGGTCTCTGTAATGCCAGGGCAGCAGGTCTGGTTGCTGAGAGAAGTCTGAATTCAAAGTAAACGGTACCGACTGTAGGTGAGGAGAAAAGAGAGATTCAGCAGACAAAGCTTTGTGGTAGATTTAAATAGAGCTAAGGCAAGGCAATCACTGATGAGGGAAAGTCGATGTCTTGTCGGCAGAGCTTTGAAAGTTTAGTGGAGGGCCAGTTTTTTCTAATGAAAACGCAGAGAAAGTTGAGAAATGGAGCTGAGCTTTGAATGGTGCTGTTGCTGGGCTAGAGACTGGATGGTTGCAGGAGACTAACGCTGGCGCTCCTGCAGCAAAATAGAGAAGCTGAATGATGAGAAGAATCACTGGAGCAGGTAGGAAAATGATTAATAATACCTTGGCAGCGCTGGCCTAGAAGTGACCCGCAGTGAAAGGAGCAACAAAGTTTAGCAAGAATGGTGTTAAGATGAAACAAGAATGTCGGCTAAGCGTTTGTGTAAGACTGAGCTTTAAATAGAGAGATAACAATGATAGACATTAATTAAGAAGGCCCAACACCCGCCCCCTGAATCTCGCTAAAATGCTAACATAAAATGAGTGCATGAAATATGCCACAAATGTATTTGATTATTGATCAGAGTTAGAATTGATTGTTTGCCCAGCTATATGAATTTGAAATATATGGTATATTCTTCAGACATATTTTACACAAATACATGACATATTTTACACAAATACATGATATATTCATGTTTACAATATATTTAAAATATATCAAGTGTCTAACATATAACCTTGATATAAAAGTGATATAGCCTTTATACTTTCACATGTTGACTAATTTAAAAATACCTAATTATCCAGTCAAGTTTAATGTAGTTATATCAAAGACTGTAGTAACTAAAATGATGCAGATGGTGCTAGTGGTCATTGTAATAAAGGTCACATAACAGTTGTTCTAGATACATGTAAGACAGGATAAACCATTTGCCCTCGTGCTGAGTCTTGATGTTGATTTTCATTCTTTAGCCTGCTGTGTTCCTCCTTCAACGGTGTCTTCAAAGAATATTTTCTCAAAGAAGTCGAGTCTTTTGCCAGTTAGTACTGTAGATATAATTTACCTAAGATATAGTCCTGTGAGATGAGGCTTTGATGCTTACCTGTCCTGAAGTAAGGATTTCTCTGCAGTCAGGTAGGACACTTCATCCTTTAGCATTCGTATCTGTCTCTCAAAGTCGTCCAGAACATCCAGCTTCCTCTTGTACATATCAGCCTGATCACGGGAAGCCCTCAGACTGCAACACACAAGATGAAGCAGCTCAACAAGACTATGGCACAGCTAATGATCTAGATCCATTATGGACTGTATGTAGGTGTAGGTACAGTACATTATTAATGCATTGAGGTATGCATCAATTTTTCCAGTAGAGTTTAAGAACTGTACTTACTCAGCCTTCAGCTGAAGGATTTCATCCTCTGTGGCTAGAAGTGTTGTTGCGGACCTGTTCTTCGTGTCATTAAGTTCAAGGTCAGCATCTGCTAATCTACAACAAATGAAACATGTGGCCATATGAAAATATACACGTTTAAAACATGGAGAATAATGTGTAGATGCCTTGTATAAAACCACAGTATATAAATCCCATATTGTTATGAATTACAATAAAGTAAACAAAACGGTTTCTAAGGCCATGTCTAAAAAGGGTACTGGAAAGGTGACAAAAAATACAATGTTTTGCATCACCCTATGAATTAACTAAATTTGCTTCACAAAGACAAATGAAACCTGCTGAATAATGTTATGTTAACATACTGAATTATATAGTGCTTTGTCATTTCGAAATCTAACATGAAATACTGCACTACTATTATGGTTTCCAGTAGACTTTGGTGATGTCATTTTGTACTTCCTTTGATTACACAATGTTAAATAAAAGATCTAAATTAAGTAAACTCAGTTTTCTTTTTTTTTTTTTTTTTTTTAAATGATGTCTCAATCCTAAAATTCTAGGTAATGCTAAACTTTTGACCCTAGCTGTTGGTAACAAGTGACAGGGGAAAATGAATTTTCCGAATGAATATGCTCATCACAAATATGCTTTGAAAGATATGGCACATTGGCTTCACAATGCATAATATGCACTCTCATTTATACACACAGTGCCTTGCAAAATTATTCAGAGCCCTGACCAATTCTCTCATATTACCGAATTACAAATGGTACATTGAAATTTCGTTCTGTTTGATATTTTATTTTTAAACACTGAAAAAAACACTGGCAAGAAAAAAGCCGTTACTCAAAAAGCACCATCTGAAACCATGTCTGGAGTTTGCCAGAAAGCATGAGAGTGACCCAGCTGCGATGTGGGAAAAGGTTTTGTGGTCAGATGAGACCAGGATAGAGATTTTTGGCCAAAACTCAAAGCGCTATGTGTGGCGCAAATCTAACACTGCCCATGCCTCAAGACACACCATCCCTACAGTGAAGTATGGTGGTGGCAGCATCATGCTGTGGGGATGCTTCTCATCAGCAGGGACTGGGCATCTTGTTACAATTGAAGGAAAAATGGATGGAGCAAAATACAGGAAAATACTGCAAGAGAATCTGCTTCAGTCCGCTAAAAAAAACTGAAGCTTGGCAGGAAATTCATCTTTCAGCAGGACAATGATCAAGCACAAGGCCAAAGCAACACTGGAGTGGCTGAAGAACAAAAAGGTGAATGTCCTACAGTGGCCCAGTCAAAGTCCTGATCTCAATCCCATTGAGAATCTGTGGCACTATTTGAAAATTGCGGTCCACAAGCGTCGTCCAACCAACCTGAATAACCTGGAGCAAATCTGCCAATGAGAATGTGCCAAAATCACTCCAACAATGTGTGCAAAGCTGGTACATACTTACCCCAAAAGACCTTAAGCTGTTATTGCAGCGAAAGGTGGCTCTACTAAATATTAATGTGTGGGAGTTGAATACTTATGCAAGCAAGATATTTCAGTTTTTTTATTTTTCTTAAAAATATTTCCCAACATAAAACCAGTGTCACCTTACATAACTGATTTTGAGTTTAAGTGTTTTAAAATAAAATATCGAACAGAACGAAATTTCAATGTACCATTTGTAATTCAGTAATATGAGAGAATTGGTCAGGGGTCTGAATACTTTTGCAAGGCACTGTATATATATATATATATATATATATATATATATATATATATATATATATATATATATATAGACAGTACTATGCAAAAGTTTTAAGCAGGTGTGAAAAAATGCTGTAAAGTAAGAATGCTTTCAAAAATAGACATGTTAATAGTTTATATTTATCAATTAACAAAATGGAAAGTGAGTGAACAGAAGAAAAATCTACATCAAATCAATATTTGGTGTGACCACCCTTTGCCTTCAAAACAGCATCAATTCTTCTAGGTACACTTGCACACAGTTTTTGAAGGAACTCGGCAGGTAGGTTGGCCCAAACATCTTGGAGAACTAACCACAGTTCTTCTGTGGATTTAGGCAGCCTCAGTTGCTTCTCTCTCTTCATGTAATCCCAGACAGACTCGATGATGTTGAGATCAGGGCTCTGTGGGGGCCATACCATCACTTCCAGGACTCCTTGTTCTTCTTTACGCTGAAGATAGTTCTTAATGACTTTCGCTGTATGTTTGGGGTCGTTGTCATGCTGCAGAATAAATTTGGGGCCAATCAGATGTCTCCCTGATGGTATTGCATGATGGATAAGTATCTGCCTGTATTTCTCAGCACTGAGGAGACCATTCATTCTGACCAAATCCCCAACTCCATTTGCAGAAGTGCAGCCCCAAACTTGCAAGGAACCTCCACCATGCTTCACTGTTGCCTGCAGACACTCATTCGTGTACCGCTCTCCAGCCCTTCGGCGAACAAACTGCCTTCTGCTACAGCCAAATATTTCAAATTTTGACTCATCAGTCCAGAGCACCTGCTGCAATTTTTCTGGACCCCAGTTCCTGTGTTTTCATGCATAGTTGAGTCGCTTGGCTTTGTTTCCACGTCGGAGGTATGGCTTTTTGGCCGCAAGTCTTTCATGAAGGCCACTTCTGACCAGACTTCTCCAGACAGTAGATGGGTGTACCAGGGTCCCACTATTTTCTGCCAATTCTGAGCTGATGGCACTGCTGGACATCTTCCAATTGCGAAGGGAAGTAAGCATGATGTGTTTTTCATCTGCTGCAGTAAGTTTCCTTGGCCGACCACTGCATCTAGAGTCCTCAACGTTGCCCGTTTCTTTGTGCGTCTTCAAAAGAGCTTGGACAGCACATCTGGAAACCCCTGTCTGCCTTGAAATTTCTGCCTGGGAGAGACCTTGCTGATGCAGTGTAACTACATTGTGTCTTGTTGCTGTGCTCAGTCTTGCCATGGTGTACGACTTTTGACAGTAAACTGTCTCCAGCAACCTCACCTTGTTAGCTTTGTTTGGTTGTTCCTCACCCAGTTTTATTCCTCCTACACAGTTGTTTCTGTTTCAGCTAATGATTGTGTTTCAACCTACATATTGAATTGATGATCATTAGCACCTGTTTGGTATAATTGTTTAATCATACACCTGACTATATGCCTACAAAATCCCTGACTTTGTGCACGTGTACCTAGAAGAATTGATGCTGTTTTGAAGGCAAAGGGTGGTCACACCAAATATGGATTTGATTTAGATTTTTCTGCTGTTCACTCACTTTGCATTTAGTTAATTGATAAATATAATCTATTAACATGTCTATTTTTTAAAGCATTCCTACTTTACACTGATCTGCCATTTTATTGAAACGACTACATGAGAGCTTGCACAGTGTGGGAGCTCCATTTGTGAAAGCCAGCATGACCAACAGACCACAGTCTGGTTAATAATCAGGCTCGTTGTGTTCAGTGTGCAGTATCTCTGGTTCAATCGCAGCAAGTACCCTTACTTTTGTTTTATTGTGTCCAGTTGCAAACGTGCAGCACTCAGCTGTGTCTCCATCTTCTGCATTTCTTGTTCATGGGAATTAGACAGTGCTCTGAGCTTCTTTTCTTTCTCCATAGATTCCTAAAAATAAAATACATATCTGTAATGTGTAAGTTTATTACTTAGAGAAAAAGCACAGGTAAACAATCATTGTATAATTGTTTGTTGGAAGAGAGTAACCAAACATTACAGGCTTGGTAAGAACAGTTATTGGGAACATATAATAGTCTGGCACTCTACAAATAAAACTATGTGGTACACAATTAATGGTAAAATAATAGGTTTATCTTAAGGGGATGTTTCTAGCTGAAGAAGACCAGAGGGTATATGGGATACCTGTATTAGATTTAGGCTGGTATCAGTGGTCACTCCTGAAGACGCAATGAAGAAAGAAGACCCCAGCCATGGCAAGAAACGGGATTTAAGGGTATCGACTCCTGCATACTGGCCACCTGAAATAGAATGTTATATATGTTATGTGCATTATTATACATACAAGGTTCTTACGTCAAAACTAGTTGTAATGTTTCAAATTGATTCATTTACTCCTGATTCGGTATTGTCAATTGCTTGTTACAGGTACATTTCTCTTTATCACTAATGAAATGTTGGTATTTTGAATGACCTAATGAGTAGACCAAATGCATCTAATTAAGTGTTTATTAGCATAATTAGCCAACCATTCCCAGAAATCCAATGCGATAATTATACAGCACAAGGAAAAGACATATTTTAATAAACATTTGCCTGTAAAGGTATGTAATAAGCTATATAGTTTGGCATATATTCTGGATTTCTGGGCGACTGAATGCACTATCCTTTCATGCCAGTTGCTTGGTATTAGGAAGTGAGTCCCTTCACTTTAAACACCAGTGTATTGCTGCCCCTCAAACCTGCACAGTATAGGGGATGATCTGTATAAAAAAGGGGCTAACATTATCATTGGTTCTACTAACAGAATATTTTTCAAAATTACAGTAATTCCTCCAATTGATTTTTTGTTTTTTTGATTATCTATATTATATATTTTGTAAAAGAAAAAAACAGACATTTTAATACATTTTCACATAATGATTAACAAAAGTGTGTAATTAGTGCTGCTAGAATTCACAGGCTTATATCTTTTTGCTATTGATAAGCAGAGTAAGCTTTCATGTACTGAGACTCATATGAAGTCCTTGACATTTTTTACTTGCACCTTTAAACATGGACAAGCACACACACACTTAAACCTTAAACAAAAAGAACAGTTTTCTAAAATAATTACACTGTACTACCCAAACATACACCCAGAAATATAAACACACAATGGTGCAATATATTGTAATACTAAAAAAAAACAACTTAAGCCAAAATGTTTCTCAAATAGTTTTACTAAGTATCCAAAGATTATTTGACAACATGTGCTATGTAACATAAAGTGTTGTTCAAAACAAAATAAAATATAAAGATATCATCAACTTAAATTACTTTTGTAAATGCATTATACATTGTCAGTTTAGATAGGCATCGTCAACTGGTGTCTAAGAATAATTTAGTCTTTTTTTGATAATCACTTGTGGGAGATTACAAAAACAGTTTTACAGATAAACTGGGAGAATAAGGTTAACATGGTGGAGAGAAAGTGGTAAGGGATATCTTCTTGGTCTGGACAGCTCATGGTATTGTGATTGATAATTCACTTCCACACAACATTCAGACTAGGTGACTATATTTTTGTAACCAACAGATTTCCAGTACTGTCTACTTGAGGGCTTTCGATGTTTTTACTTTACTTGCATTATGTGGAAAGGGAACATTTTAAAACTGTCATACCTTCTTTTGCTGTGAGACTCAAGATTGTAAAAAGCTGTCCTTGAACCTCTGAGGTCAGTTCCACAAGTTCACAGCACCGGTTCAAGTTTTGGTCACATGATTTGAGCTGTTGAAAGGTAATTGTGATAATTACTGTGCATCCTCTTCTAACAAGCGTGGCAATTATTTAATACAAGACAGGGTTTATCAGCAAGAGAATATGTTTACTGGCATCACACATCTAAAAACGTTCAGGGATTGCTCTTAATAAATGAGACATAATGATCTTCTACAAAAATCTATAAAACATTCTCTACCGTACTATTTGATATATATGTTGGATAAATGCACTGAGATGTATAGGGTTAGGGGAACTGAAGGCTTGTTTTAGAATTAAGAGGGGGATTTAGTTCAGCCAGATCTTTATTGGCCTGTATTGGGATTAAGCCAGTGTATGGGGGAACACCTGTTGTGTGCTCTAACGCCATCCTGGGACATTAGTTAAGCTCTGGTCCCGAAGGAAGTGTGCCCCCTCATGAACATAATTCCTGGTCTTGCAGCCAGGTTACCCACCAATCCCAAATCCCAGCTAAGAGCAGCAAATGCAGTCACAATGGTTTGTGTCTCAACTGCTTGTTTCCTTGACACCAACTTAAAGTGATTTCTTTGTGCAGCTTCACCTGGAAGTTGCATACAAAGCTGCTGTGTTTAGCGTTTCAGAATGGACAGCATTCACTGGGTGCTCCAATAATCATAACCTGCACGACATGGAGTCCAGGGCAACACTGCCAGAAGGTACAGCTAAAGATGATTATGGAGTATATACACCATATTGTGGTATAATATAGAACATCAAATTCATAATTTACTAACTTCATGTACTGTAATATTGTAGATACCTATTAATTCAAAAAGAAGAGCATACTGTTCAGACATATAGTTTGCTTAATAATGTATTAAGCTCTTATATAAAATCTTTGCATTGGTACTACAAAAAGTTGTGCTTGTATGTGCCCAAATTACTGCAATTTAATGCTGACTATTTCCGCAAGGACATTTCATTTGAATTTTGTAGGCTCCATATAATAAAACGTGCTAATAGGTAATAAATTGCAACCTTCTGCCACTCAAAGTGAGCTGTCATCACGAGGCTTGCAGTTACAATAGAATATATATATATGAATAGATTCAAAATAAATTCCCA
>NC_054534.1:56430594-56518094 GCF_017654505.1 Polyodon spathula | reverse complement strand
GTAATATACCGTATAAAAACAGTTTCACAGTGCATCATATTACGGTAAGACTTTCTTGATAACCGTCATTCGTACAGTAAAAAAATGTTATCTGGTGAGCGAATTACCGTATAAATAATGTTATTATTTATTTTGAGAGAGAGAGAGAGAGAGAGAGAGAGAGAGAGAGAGAGAGAGAGAGAGAGAGAGAGAGAGAGATGACATGCAGGTCATATTACACCATTAGAAAAAAATATTTATTTAAGTTTGACCCTTTTGTTAATTGTTGCTCAAAATTAACCCAATAATTCAGACACATGGAACATCTTAAACAGTATCATCCACAATGGGGAAAAACTAAGTTCAACTAATGAGCTAAATAGAATTTAAAAAACTGAAAAATAATTAGGAATAAAATCTAATAAAAAGGTAAGATCCCAAACAAATATTACAACCCATTGTCTTAGGCATCCAGGAGTGCAGCAGGCGCAGTGCACTAAAGGACCTTTCACAGGAGCAGCTGCTCACAGGAATTGTGAGGGCAACCTGAATGATTTCCTTCAGAGAAGGAAACATATCATCATCCAGGATGTTATGCACAGCAAGCATATCTTTGGGAGGACATCCAGCATCTCTTTTCCGGGCAAGAAAGTTTCTGGCCACCAACATCTCTTCTGTTTTAACATCAATACCGTAGTCCTTGGCAAACTCAGTTAAGCATGATGTATCTAGGAAGTTTTTTGAGTTGGGGCTGCATGCCTGCATGTCTTTGAGCAGATCTGCATCTACAGTCGAGAATCACTGGTCAAGCTCACAAACCATCCTTTCAAGCAGGGGGGCAACAATTCTGTTTTCATTGTTTGGGAACATGACAATTCTGTACGTAAACCCAAGGAGGTCTCCACCACAAAATCTCCCATTTTCCTTTGTTTGCACTTTCATGCTGCATCTGCCTCTGGAATATTGTGATTTTCAAACAGTGCTTTGGTTCTGTCATAAAGTTCTGTGGCAAATGCATCTGTGTATTTGCCTATCAGTGTATCACATACAGCTTGTTTGCAGAAACAAGCTTCTGCCAGGTCCACAGTCTCTTTCTGGAGGAACTTGTGTAGTCCCTCAGTTATAGAAAGAAGGGACTGAAACATCAGTGGCAAATACACGGTGGAGAACTTATGAAGCTTTGTTCTCAGACCAACAGCCATGAGGGATCCAATGGAAGATAGACAATCAAAAATAGCAGGTAAAGTGTCCAGGACTGCATTTATGGACCGCAGCTGGCAGGCCCAGCGAGTGTTTGAGAGCTGTACATTCAGCTGATGCTACTCCAAGTTTATACTGAGCTTCTTTGAACTTGTGGTGTTTAACTAGGGATGTACTGAAAAACAAATACACATTCTCCAAGAAACTGAAAAACTCAGCAGCCTCTGGAATAGCCCTGCAATTATAACACAACACCAAATTAAGCTCATGAGCACAGCAATGTACATAAAGTGCCTCCGGATGCAGCACTCTGAAATGTGCTTGCACACATCCATTGGACCCACTCATCACAGCTGCACCATCATAGGTCTGTGCAACGCACTTTAGGCCTGCTACTCCTCTCATTTGGAGCTGCTGTTGCAACTCATTTGCTATCGATTGGGCATCAAATGACTTGATTTCTGCTAGTGCTAGTAAACGCTCCTTAACTGTCCCCTCTGTCACATACCTAACACACAGAGCCAACTGTTGAGACAGCCCATCCCTGGCCTCATCCACCATAATGGCATACATTCCAGTCTTTGACATCTCAGAGACTATGGTGTCCATAATCTCTTGAGTACAGCATTCGATCATGTCATTCTGAGATTCTGGAGAGAGATACGTCACATTTGATAGAGTATTGTACCTTTGCAGGAAAGGGTCAAACTCTTTCAAAAGCTCCATACATTCAAGAAAGTTCCCTCTATTTGTGCTTTCACAAGATTCATCATTGGCACAGAAAGAGAGTCCCTGTCTTCCTAACATTGAGGTGACCGCAACAATTCTCCTCAGATACTCCCTTCTCTCTGCAGTATCACTAGCATGGGCAGATGTTAAAATCTGAGCAATGTTCCCATGATTGCTAGTTGCCTGGTAGCTTTGCCATGCCACAACACTGTCTCTGTGTGTTTGTGCCACCTCATGTTTACCAAAGATAAACAAAGCTTTTTTTTTCCAATTTTTGCAGCCATTACTGACAAAAGAATCAAATTTAATGTTTTTGCCAAAAACTCTACATGGAAAGCAGAAAGCTGCGTTTTTGTGGACAGAGTACTCTACCCAATTGTATTTCTTAAACCAGCAGTGCTGAAATGCCCTTTTCTGTGTACCAAAACTTTCGTGTGGGTAGCTATTCAGCTTCACTTGTCTGGGCCCAGTGTCTTTGTCACCTAAATCGCTCTCATTTCTAGAAGGAGTTGCTGCAGCAGCTTGATTACTTTCTTTCTCTGGATCTGTTTGTTGTCCCTCCCTCTCTGGATCTGTTCACTGTTCCTCTTGGTCTGGATCTGTTTCTTGTCTCTCTTTCTCTGGGCATGCTTGCTCTATCTCATTTATACAGCTTGTATGTTGATCTCTGAAATATCTTGCTTGTATAAGTATTCAACCCCCACACATTAATATTTGGTAGAGCCACCTTTCGCTGCAATAACAGCTTTAAATCTTTTGGGGTAAGTATGTACCAGCTTTGCACACAGTGTCGGAGTGATTCTGGTCCATTCTTCTTGGCAGATTTGCTCCAGGTTGTTCAGGTTGGTTGGATGACGCTTGTGGACCGCAATTTTCAAATAGTGCCCCAGATTCCCAATGGGATTGAGATCAGGACTTTGACTGGGCCACTGTAGGACATTCACCTTTTTGTTCTTCAGCCACTCCAAAGCAGATTCTCTTGCAGTATTTTCCTGTATTTTGCTCCATCCATTCTTCCTTCAATTGTAACAAGATGCCCAGTCCCTGCTGATGAGAAGCATCCCCACAGCATGATGCTGCCACCACACTTCACTGTAGGGATGGTGTGTCTTGAGGCATGGGCAGTGTTAGGTTTGCGCCACACATAGCGCTTTGAGTTTTGGCCAAAAAGCTCTATCTTGGTCTCATCTGACCACAAAACCTTTTCTCACATCGCAGCTGGGTCACTCTCATGCTTTCTGGCAAACTCCAGACGTGCTTTCAGATGATGCTTTTTGAGTAACGGCTTCTTTCTTCCCACCCCCCATACAGGCCAATGTTATGCAGAGCTCTTGATATGGTTGACTGGTGCACCATTACTCCACTCCTAGCCACTGAACTCTGTAGCTCCTTCAAAGTGATTGTTGGCCTCTCTGTGGCTTCTCTCACAAGTCTCCTTCTTGTTTGAGCGCTGAGTTTTGAGGGACGGCCTTTTCTTGGCAGTGCCTGGGTGGGGTGATGCAGCTTCCACTTCCTGATTATTGATCCAACTGTGCTCACTGGGATATCATTTTGTACCCTTTCCCTAATCTATGCATTTGTATTACTTTATCTCTAACTTCTGTAGAATGCTCTTTGGTCTTCATTTTCCTTCAGATTCACAACCTTACCAATGATCCTTCAACAGTGGAGTTTTTATCCAGAAAATGCTCACCAGATAATATTTTTTTACTGTACAAATGACGGTTATCAAGAAAGTCTTACTGTAATATGATGCACTGTGAAACTGTTTTTTATACGATATATTACTGGCAACCCAGCTGCTAGTTTTTTTTTTTTTTTTACAGTGTAAAGCATAGCGCCGATACTGCTGTACAAAAGAGCCGGCTTTTGCAAGGAGCGTATATATATATATATATATATATATATATATATATATATATATATATATATATATATATATATATATATATGAAAGACAGGAAATCAAATTCAATTTCAGTTCAAATTAAATTATTAAAATTCAAATTATAAATTATTCAGTTCAGTTAAATCACACAGGTGTATATACCACTACTTTTATGGAAATGTAAGACTTATATTTAAACAGCAGTTAGCATATCAGGGACATATTATTTTTAGAATATTATTATAATAGTTGTTTTCTTTTTTTTAATATTACTCAAATGTTTTTAATATACTGAGTATGGAGATTATGTGTTATGTATGTGTATAATACTCCATAGGCCTTGAAATAGAAAATAAAAATGACTGAAAAATGATTGTATACTGAATGAATATACTGTATGTAATAACATTGCAAAGTATAAATGCAAATGCCGTACATGATTGCAGAGGCTTTTCACGTGGAAATGGGCTCTAAATTCACAAGGACTACAATAGGCCGTGTGTTAGCTGCTGTATAAAAGGAAAGGCGAGTGTGCGCTTCATGTTCTGGGAGATGTGTGTTCCGTGTGTTACTGATTAATAAACGTTTTATTTGGTATGGTTCCCTTTGTCTGGGCTCACTTGTTTCCGGATCCAAATACATAACAAGCTCCTCCAACATGGCATAAGGCAGCCCCAGCTCAACGGAGGAAGCTGGTAGTCAACAAGGTGCAAAAGCAGGAAGAGCTGTGTAAAGGCCTCTTCCCAGACCAAGCAGGGAGAATGGATGAGATGGGAGAGTGTGGAACAACACAAGATTGTCTAGCAAGACTTATGGACAATGGAACAGGGCAGGATCAGGTTCCTCATCAGATCAACATATGATGTTCTCCCATCACCACAGAACCTAAACCTCTGGGTGGGTGAGGATCCCTCATGTCCTTTGTGTTCATTACCTGCAACATTAAGGCACATTTTGACAGGATGTAAGGTGGGTCTTAGCCAAGGACTGTTTACTTGATGACATGACCATGTGTTGAGATGTTTGGCCTTAGCATTGGAAATCAAGCATAACCTGACCAATAAGTTGCCACCAGTTCCATCAAAGCATTACACTCAAAAGATAATATTCCTCTGTCCAGGAAAGCAACCACCAAGAAAAGGTGTTAAAACCAAGCCTCACCCAGGACAATTGGAAGCTCTTAGAGACTGGAAGATGCTGGCAGATATTGGTCAATGGCTTATTTTTTCACCTGAGATTGCCACTACTAACCTTCGACCAGACATTGTCTTGTGGTCTGGATCAGCACACCTTGTTCATCTGGTAGAGTTAACAGTGCCATGGGAGGATGCTGTGGGGGAGGTGTATGAGCAGAAGAAACTTAGGTATGCTCAATTAGTTGCTGAAGCAGAACAGCGAGGATGGAGAGTTCGTGTTTACCTGGTGGAGGTGGGTTGTCGAGGATTTGTATTTGGCACATTCTACAACCTGATTTCTCAAAGATGTCGGGTTCAGTGGCCAAGAATTGCGTCGCACAGTGAAGAACTTATCTGAAGCAGCAGAAAGGAGCAGCAACTGACTGCGGTTGAGACAGAAAGATTCTGGCTGGGGATCTCAAGCACAATAGGAAGAAAGCAACACTGATGTACGGTAATTCAGCTGGGCTGTGTTGAGTGGGGGACAGAGGTGGGTGATGCTGGGAAGTCAGAATCATTGACGAGCCCTCTTGAGGTCTCGTGGGCTAGTCGATGAAACACAGAGGACAGAAGGTGCCCACTTGAACTTAGCTCAATCCAAATGGTTGTCATGCTGATGTGCTGGAGAGTCTGCACTGTGGTTGATCCCCGAAGCCAGCATCGCAGCTGTTGTGTGTGCTGATGTGCTGGGGAGGCAAATAAGCTGATCCCTGGAGCCATCAACACCAGGCAGAAGGATATCTGCATCATAAGATGGAAAGAAACGCAAATGGATAGAGATCCAGATGGATCACATTAGTTTACTGTAAAGCTACATCTTAGCTGGTGCTTATCTTGGCGAGAGGCGAGTTCAAATCAGCACGATATTTTAACATCAAGTCTCATGTAATGGAAATCACTAACGTTAGTAACCAATTATTTTTTTTTTTTTTTACTTTCTGCAAAACAATCAAAAAAAACTGTCTCATTTTACATTCCCACTCCCTCTTGATTGACTTTTTGACAATAAATAACACCACAAAATGTCAAAAGCTACTAAATTTCAAATGTTCCTACAAAGCTCCTTTTTAGGCATTAATGTCTGACTGGTATATTATATTGGACTATTATAGATATAATATATATATATATATATAATCTATTTTGTTTTTATGATATTATATATATATGTTATATATGTGTATATATATATATATATATATATATATATATATATATATATATATATATATATATATATATATATATATATATATATATATGTATATATATCACTTGAAGTGAGGATATTAATACTATTATAAACTGAACATTTGTTTTGTGTATGTGTAAGCTATTTTTTTAAATATGTTTTTAGGTTATATTTTGTACATGATAGCTTTAGGCTACTTTAAGGTCCTTTAAGGTCACTTCACTCAGAATCAGGGGCCGGTTTCAGAATATAGCATTAATATATAACTTTACTAGCCAAAGTGGGGCTGCTTCCCATTAAATATTAGGTAGCAACTAGCAAAGTACACAAGTGAGTTGACAATCTTGACAATCTGCATATGATTTATATGGATGCAGAGTAGACAACTGCATTCCCAGAGCTCTGATCAATCAAAATTGAACCGCGCTTGAGGAGTGAATAACCTCCGTCACACACACGCTCATGAGCTCAGCAATGTATTAAAGAAACAAGGTCTCTTATCACAAGAATTCATGTGTTTGCACTGCACAGTTTGGAATTATGCATACACTATAAGACTGCCCCATTCATTACCGTTGCTATGATGCATGCTTGCAGGTAAGGGCTTGCGCAGCATGTTTATGCAGCAAACAAAGTACAAGGCTGAGCAGGAACCCAGACGTAGAATGCAGATTTATAAAGACAATGTTGAGTAAAGGGTACTGTTTGTCCATTTGGAATAGATGATGGCAATTAAAGATTACATTGACTTTTTTACATGGTAATTGAATAGTGTTGTTGGAAATGGTATCTATCTATTGTTATCTGTTATATTTTCAATATAATTTTTATATTGCTGTACTATTGGTTTTTACTTAGTCTCTTTTGACTATTCATTAGTCACTAACTCATTGATTTTAAAATATCCCTTTATCATATTGCTATTAACCATATAGAGCAGAAGTCATTAGTGCATGGGCGCATTCTACAAAAAACTAAATATAAACTGTTTATTATTGCACAGCATCAAAGACACTTGATATGTTGGAAGGTAGGTTTTTCAGGTACCATATACTGTAAAGATATCAGAAGATATGAATTGTTTTCTGGTAAATGTCAAAGTGAAAATAAACTGAGCAATATTGCATTCTCACCTGTAAGAAGCGTTGTCTTAGCAACTAGATTTTAGGGTTTTTTTTTCTGCAGACAGCGGTTTCCATGGTAAACAAAGGCATTCCTGACAACTTAGGCAGTGATGGTCTACCTGAGGGAACATTGGCTACTGTACTTCAGTCCACCCATTAGCAGGGCCAATTAAATAAGAAGAAAGAATAAAAAAGTAACACAATGGAATACACTGGAGACACAGCCAGGGCCTTTATTGTTGTTTATTTTTATGATGAATAAATTAGTAGGCCCATATATCTTTAAAACAGTGATGCCAAGTTACTAGAACTAAACACTTTGTAAAAACAAACAAAGAGATAAACTGTAAACAATTTATTTATATGGTTATCCAATACATTTGCAATTCATCTATATTTACCACACTCTGCTATTATTTTACCATAGTATATCACAGTAACAGTTTTAAATGCAGATATGGACTAAATGTTGTCTAATTGATCTCAGAATTTGTTTGGTTGGGCAATGGATCCAGAACGATTTTTAAATGACAAAAAATAAAGTTATTTTACACACCATTCCAATGTAATTTCCAAGCCTTTTACTGTCCAAGAAACTGAGGCTTCTTCTTCAATCATATTGTGTTGCTATCCTTATGATGATTTAAGAAACGTTATGCTAAACAATTACAATTGCCATGAAATCTGTTATGTTTATCAATTTTATTAGTTTTGCCATTTGATACTTAGACAAAATTAAATTCCAGTCTGTCCAAAAGTATTTTGCACAGAAGGGTTAATTGCTCTTATGGTTTCTTACTGCCTCAGGTCTTGGACATTTGCATTCACTGCAGGGTATTCAGCTATCCCACAATCGGATATTTGCAGTTCACATGGAAGATCTTCAAAACTGCAACAAGTTGTCAACAATTTACCTACAGTATAATCAGATTGCCACCACTGATCACCTTGCTTTCCAAGATTTCAGAGAGTTAAAAGGTAAGCATTTGCTTTTTTAACTTGGCACTTGCTGGAATTTTACATCTAACCATTTCCTCCAACAAGAGGAAATTCAGTATGTTACAGCTGGTGCTGAGAAGTCCTATTTCTGCTTTTAAATAAAAAAAAAATCTGACAAAAGGCTTGCATAGCACACAGAAAGAGGGGACCAAATCCCAGCATTGTGAATCACATAAGTTCTCTTAACTTTCAGTTCTTTGTTGTTATGATATATTCTTTAAATGAGCATCTTGTGCAAAGTCTTTCTATTTATTTATTCATTTATTTTTCAGTTTCTAGGTTCTGAATCTCAGTAACAATGCACTGACAATCATTCAACCAACCATCTTTGTTTCTTTAAGTAATCTTCAACTGGAACTTGATGTGACAAATAATAATTGGATCTGTGTTTGTGATCTGGCTGTTAAAAGAACGGGCCCAATCTTCAATCTTCGTGTAATCCCTTAGCTAAATTTGTGCCTCGCAAAAAAATAGTGCTTTGGCACAAAATGAGGGATATTCCAAAACGGAGAGCAGTTGCGAGACATTGGAATAAAACAGTTTTTTATCAATTAGCAAATCTGTTTGTGCCTCACAAAACCTTCGGTGCATTCACTACCAATATAGCAACTGCACACAACAGCCAAGCGAGAATGCAGAATGATCATTAGTAATGTAATTAGTAATTACCCTGACAAGCTGCTATCATTGGTGTCACCACAGTATGCACCGATATGACAGCAGACGAGACCACACAATATATCGTGCACACATACATACGGACCATTCAAATACACAATTAGCTTCATAGCTAGCCGCCGCGTTTTCAAATTAATGTACTGATAACGCCACTGTTTTATTGAATACGGACAGTATTGTATCACAAGGAAATACTATACAGGTTTCTTTAAAAGCCAGCTGATCCTACATAGCTGTATGTTTTTGAAGTCAATTTTTTTTTAAAAAGGCTTGGATATGGTCTTTTTTTCTGAATGATTTTTTTTTTTTTTAATATAAGTCGTGCCATGATAAAGTCTACTGTGGTAGCACACTCTCTGATTTGCAAATGTAACAAGATAATTCACCTGCAAAGTAAACATCAATCAAGCATTTATATATACAAAATACACAGAAATGTGTCATGTTATTCATTCTACTCACCCAGTTGAACATCATGATTAAGCCCAGTTTGTAAGGTTTTGAGTGTCGCCGGAATGGATTTTTTCATTATGCCATTTTTTTGTAAAAATAATAATTAATTCTAAATACGCTCCTAAAATGTTAATTATGGCCTACTATGATTTCTCAATAAATGAACAGTCTCTGTACAATTAGCAACATCGACATTCAAAAACTTAGTTTCCCTAAAAACGTTCAGAAATTACAGTTAACAGAACTGTTTGTCCCGCCTCAGCTAACTTATGATTGGACTGCTGCAGAGAAAATACAGGTCTTTGATTGGTTGATCGTATCACCGGTCTGACTTTAGGAAAAGGTTAACATGCCTTTCACAGCAAGAGTGCCCTGACGGTGTTTGGCTCTCCAAACTGCAGCTGCCCACCCCTCACCCGTAATGCACAGCAACCTATGGAATAGCCAAATAAAGTAATGGGCCAGAAGATGGGTATATGACGTATTTATACAATTAATTTGCAGATGTGTGGCAACACACAGCAAAGATAAGACAGGACCCCCCTCCTCTCTTCATCCTTCTCTCAATCTTCATTTCTATACTTTGATGGTACACAATGGATGCGGATATGCCTGTGGAGCAGTGAAGAACACATGTATATGTAAACACACTACCGCTGTCCATCATATCAATACAATGCTCAGTGATACAACACATAACTGATCCACCCATTCAGTGTGTGCTGATGGGGGGTACTATTGTACCCAACTCCAGAGTGGACTGTTACTCTGACACTATTTGAGCCAGCAGTGAGCAGTTACTGGAACTAGCGCCCAATTCAAATTTGATTGCGCTATGTGCATATTGAATGTCCACCTAGAATACCGTATTAAAGGAACATAAGCAAGGCAGTGTGCTGGACAGAGGTGAGTGCTTGTTTCCACACTCGTCTGTTGGGCATGGGAATACGCTATAAACGTCACTATGATATGAACATGTTATATATTTTATATTGGAAACAATAAAAGAGGCTTATTCCTTGTATGTTTTTGCCGCAAATTGACTATGGTGATGCAGTATATAGGTTTGCATCGCCATCAACTGTAGGTAAACTGGATTCACTATATAATGCAGCATTGAGGTACAATATAAATACAAGATTTTAATACTCATCATTGTATATTATGCGATTTGGTATGCTGGACTTCTTTGGCTTTACGTAGGTTGAAGCACTGGTATATTCTGGTAGAGAAGGCTGTTTAATGTAAATTATATGAATATACTTATTTAAATGAATACCTTATAGCTTCCCATAGTAACCATATCCTCAGATCTTTTTTGCATTTTAAACTCCAAATGTGCATACTGAGGCTGGTAAAGGATCCTTTGCTTATTATGCCCCATGGTCCTGGAATGAGTTCCAGTCCAAACTAAAGCTGCAGACCCAGATATCTTTATTGCAATTTAAGAGTAAACTGCATGATTTCGTGACTGAGAGTTGTAATTGTTTTAAACAGTTGACTACTTTTGTGTATTTTGATTATTATTATAAATGTGATTTGTTTGTGTCTTAATTGTATTTTATTGTGTATTTTTTCTTGTCGTCCAATTGACTTGCTGCTACCTGCTTGGTTAGGTCTCACTCGTTAAAGAGGTTTTAATCTCAATGTGACTACCTAGTTAAATAAAGGAAAATAAATAAATTTTATATATATATATATATATATATATATATATATATATATATATATATATATATATATATATATATATATATATATAATATCCTGGTATTGACTGTTGAGCTACTAAAAAACTTAAAAATAAAAAAAATAGGAAGTTATTGCATAGTCGGCAACCAGTTTGGGGTCATGCAAGTACTAATATATTTGTGCACAGTTTTGTTGGGCACACAAGCCGTCGTCTTATATATTATAGATTATAAAACGATGACTCGTCTGTCTAGAAAAAAAATATTGTTTTTCTGAATAATTTGTCTGCAAGGGCTAGTATTCCGATAGTATCCTAACACTAAGTGGGTATTTGGTATCACGTTTTCGGAATACTAGTATCCAGAATACGGACAGATTCATTCAGAAAACCTTGTTTACATGGCATGAAATAGCTAATCAAATTTCTCACTATTCCGAATACAACTGGAATCCTGATAGAACAGGACAACAGGAACAGGTGCCCGGATAGCAATATGGGTGCAGTCAATTGCACCTACCACGCGCGGCAGGTACGCGACCTCACAAAAAAACCTGACTGGGTGATCCCCATTGTATCACCTGCTACCTTCTGGAAGGTCCCGGTAGCCAGGATACACATACAGACAGACACTACCAATTTCTCAGACAAGGCATGACTGAGCAGGTTTGTTCTGGCCAGGTCGTCATGCAGCATGTGACATAGTTGAGTCAGCAAGTCTCAGTCTAGACGATACCTGGACACAACTTGCTCATTGCTGAGCTTCTCGTGCCAAGGCCAGTACACCCTTTCAGCATATTTTCACCTATATCGGGGTTGCTGTTGCTAGATGTGCCTTGCATTATTCACATCCACATGTCAAAGGACACGCTGCATGCTACCCACGTTTCCCATTGTTGCCTGTTTGTAGTCAGTGCTGGAATGGTAGTGCGCGCGGAGTTAACGCAGTCCTTTTAAAGTACTTATTCTGCGCGTCACAAACCTGGTTTTTTGCTTGCCGCATACCTTCGAATATACCAGGATCACGCTATTGTCGGCCACTCCCCCCATATTGCGCGATGCATACATTTTATTTCAGCACAGCGCAGAATGGAGTGTGACGCGCAAAAGGACGTTCCGAATATGGCAACTTGGCACAATTTCGGCACAACTGCCATTTGCGATGCTCATACCCCTCTGTGCGGTGCGCAAACCTTTCGAATATTGGAAGACAGACAACAGTGCATTGTATCTAAGGAACCTTCACTATTGTCTAGACAAGACCATCGAAACGTGAAAGATTTTACGCTGTCTGAGACACCTGTCCATCAATTGTCTAAGGAAGTGGCTGCATTTGTAGGAAAGGAATCAGTACTCCTATGTAGTGGCAACCAGCAGCAAGGTAAAATACCACTAGGACAATAACATAATTAGTTCAATTCAGTGTTCAATTCTTTTGATTTTGTTTGTTCTCTCTGGATAGATACTGTTATATGTGTTTGTTTTCTTTTATTTATATTTTTACGCATGCACGTGAAATGTTTTTAAACTAAATTAATCTAATATTTATTGAAATTATAATAGCCTAAAATAGCAATCTGTGTACTGATGTAATCCTGAGTTCCTCTGTAATGATATTTTAAGGCTAGGATTTTATATACTTGTCTCTTGTATTTTATTTTTTATATAATATACCTATTCAACTTAAACCAGTGTAAAGAATTTAGCATTTGCTGTCTCTTGGAATAATTGATTTGAGTCAAAGGCTTTGGACCTGGCTGATAGAGTGGCTCCAGGTCATAAAGTGGGGTTCGATTATTCTGTTTGAAGTTTATTTTATTTATTTCGTTTTGTTTTGAAGAAGAAGTTTTGCTGTGGTAATTTGATTGTGCGAATTATGTCTTGTGTGTATGTAATTATCCAATTTATTAATTTCACTTATGTTATTAGTGTGTTACATTTGGTTAAGTTAGGAACTGTATTGTTTGTGGCCCTCTTGTGTAACCTGGTGTCAGTATCCTCAAATCCTACCATTATTGACACTATAAACTACTTCAATGATGACTAAAAGTTTTAGAATCCTGTAGAGTCTTTGAGTTCTGTTTTAATGGAATTTGAACAATAAAAGTACAATTATTTTTCTATATCTGTCTCCTTCTTGTGTTGTATACGTTCTATCAGTCACTGATGCTCTGCCCTGTTAATTGCCCATGCGGGAGATAATTGGAGGTCCTTCACCTTTCTTGAGGGTGTCGTAGTCAATAATTTATAATTCTTAATTTACCTTTTGTTTATTAATAATTAAATTCAAATATTGCGTTACAACATGCCCTTAAGGTTTATCTAACCTTTAGTGCCATTTTAACTGCCTGTCTGTGCAGGTGCACTTTTCATTTGGAGGAAGATCTTCTATCTATAGATATATATATCTATATATATATATATAATAGATATAATATATATATATATATATATATATATATATATATATTATGTTGTGTGTTGTTGGATTGTTGTCCCGTCCTTTATTCTTTAATAATTTTTACATTTTAATTTTTTCTAAGGGTGAAAGTAAAATGGTTTTAACTTTTTATATATTGAAAATGGTTGTAAAATATGTTACTTTCAAACAACATGTTAATAAAGTATACCAAAATGTCTATTTGTATTAACGCATATACGTTTTATTTAGGTAACCCGTTACGCTTTTAAAAATCCATTGTCGGAAAAATGTTTGTCAGGGTCTAACCTTTCCCTGCGTGGGACGCAGGCACGCATATTTGTGGTTATCTATTACACTGCAGCAATGACCTTAAAATACTCATTTGTTTAAAAAAAAAAAAAAAACTGTTCTGCAATATAACAGCATTGATTAAGGTACACTTCAGTCCTGAAGGTGGCAACAATAAGCCTCATATTTGCCTTTACCAGCAATATTACTTAGGCACTGTTAACACTACATAACCGATTTCGAGAACCGTACTCAAAAAAAAAGTTTTGATTAATCCAGCTCAAAGCGTTCACACTGAAGAACCGTTCCATAGCAATGAACAGTGGAAATTAATACGACAGTATCCCACCATCACTGTATGTTATTTTAAAATACTGTGTTATGCCCCATATTAACAGAGGTCCATACTGCTAAGAAATGAAACAAGTATTTTGGAAAAAGTAAATGAGAACACACATACATACACACACTGGAAGTTTGTGAGTTTTGTTTTTAATCAGGTGACAAATGTACTTGATTAAACTCAGAAAAAGCTGTTCATTGC
This sequence comes from Polyodon spathula, assembly GCF_017654505.1. NCBI lineage: Eukaryota > Metazoa > Chordata > Actinopteri > Acipenseriformes > Polyodontidae > Polyodon > Polyodon spathula. Next base: position 56,503,733 of record NC_054534.1, on the reverse strand, counting down.
AAAACAATTTTTATCGGAGCTTAATTCTGGTCTCTCTAATTGTATTTCAAACAGAGCTGACAAATTATGTGAATTGTTCATCCTCGATCCTACTTTTAACTTGCATTTCATTTTTGTAGTCCCCTAATTTAACGTTGTGCTTTTGTTATTTCCCACACTAGTTTAACAGAGATGCCCCTACAGATTTTTTATAAGCACAAAAATGAATACCCAGTGCAGAGTGCAAGTCAGTTGCTACTTGAAAGTTTTTTTTTTGCTATGCAGTCAGGATCTGCTGGGGATTCTAATGAAGACAACTGCTCATCTGCATCTCAGCCATCTACTTCTTACTACTACAGTGACCGAAGCAGTGTAATGCACAAAAACTCAAATGAAAAATATGTTCTTATAATTTTGAATGGGAGATTAGTATCCGTGGCTTGTTTATCGAGGCAGCAAGATGTACTTTGTGTGAAAGAGCTGCTGGCCAAAAAAAAAAGAAAAAACATACGCACGGATGTACAGTTTTTCAAGAATTTTCGCTTAAACCTTTGACCTTTGCTGCCGACGCGCTCTAATTTCGTAACTTTTGTTATGATGACGAAACATGATATATCTCAGCCGTCCAATCAACTATCTTGTTTTTTTCAATGGGACATTGCCATGGCTACGGTGAATATCCCCATGTAATTGGTTTAGGGTTGCGGTAGGTCTGACTTTTTATTTTAGTTTCATTTTTGACTTATCAGAAAGCTGGGACTAACTAGTTGCTTATTTATTTTTTCATGTTATTATTAAAAATGAACTATATACGCTTTTTAAAATATTACTTCCGGAATGTTTTTCGCCCTACTGTGTGTCTGTGTGTGTACAGGTGCAGGGCACATCAGATGCCAACTGAGACAAACAACTAATTACTGAAAAGACATCTAAGATAGCCCTCTTATAAATGTTTTACTGTTATTTTTAATTATATACGTTTTTATTTTATTTTGTGTCCTGCTTTGAAAATGTTTCTCTGAAGGAGACATCTAAAGGTCTGGAGGATGTAAATCAGTTTTCCCCAAATTGAGGCCATGTAAGATATGAATACACTTGGCAGCAATAGTTGACCATTCAGAACACCAGGTCTCAAAGGAGACAATGCTGGAAAATGTTTTATTTAATCAAGATGCTCTGGTTGTATATTTTCTTGGTCCTGTACACAACAGAGACACAGATGCATGGGTGGAGCAGTGGAGTGACAAAGATGATGAAACTTCCAAAGAATTTGAGATCCCTGTGAACAGCGATGCTTTCTCAGCTGATGACTGGATTGTTTTTGACAGTCCTGGTTTTGCAGAAAGTGATTGTTCTACCACCTGGAAATCACTGCCACGGTCACCTGTTGTCCAAAGTGACACAGATGTTGTGAAAGATCAACAAAGAAGTGATATAGCAGGCAATAGTGGCACTCAGACTTCTCAGACACAGAATGAGGATGACATTTTAACTGATCCTCAAACCTCTGCTCTTGCAAGACAGCCAGACAATAATAAATATGAAAGCAATGATGAAGAAATAAATAAATTTCAGGACATTATTCTGACAACCCATTCAGTCTGGCCAAGTTCCTTCAACCACTCAGGAGTGGGTTATTTCACTTATAAAAGAGGTCAGCTGGGGACACAACCTTGAAGGGTAATGGTTTTCATTCTCTTTCAGGGAACCAGGGTTATGATAATAACCTAATGTTCCCTTTCAATTGAATGACAACCATTATTGAATGGGAAGCTGAACCAAAGCTGTCGTGGCTCCAGATTACCGTCAGTACAGCCCCACGACGATAGTCTCAGAGCCCACATGACCCCTAAGGGCATGCCGCCTGCAACGCTCTAGAGCCCAGAGAGTGTCTCGCTCGGTTTGCAACATCAAGAGAGTAAAATCACGCAAAATATCTGACTACCTATCCATGGAGCAGCATTGCATAACTCATCTAAGGAGGCGCCATGAAGGAAAGCCCACAAAGTTGCCTGGTCCCTGATGGAATGGGCCGTAATGTCCCCAGCTAAGGGGGAGTTCGTCTGTTCATACGCCAAGCGTATCACATCTGCCACCCAGTGCCCTAGACGTTGCTTTGATAGGGCCTGACCTCTAGAGCGGGACTCATAGCAGACAAACAGCTGGTTGGACTGTCTCCAGGACGCCGTCCTATCCAGGTAACAGTGCAGAGCCTGAACTGGGCATAGAGTGTGTTGTCTACGGTCCTCCTCTGATTCGTGCAGGGGTCTGAAAGTTTCCAAAACTACTGGTTGGTTAATGCGGAATGAGAATAACACCTTTGGCAAAAAGGATGGATTTGTTCTTAATGTTACCCGCAAGTCATTTCCTGTAAAAGCCATGCATGTGTCATCAATGGACAGCGCATGAAGCTCACTTACTCATTTGGCAGACGTAATGGCTATTAATAATGCCACCTTCAATGAAACAGGGAGCAGTTCTGCTGATGCCATGGCCTCAAATGGGGGACCCATAAGGGCCTGCAAGTACCAGTTCTAGATCCCACTTGGGGACCATACTTTTCATGGGAGGACGAAGCCTCCAAACCCCTTTAAGAAACTGCACTGCCAGGAAATGTGCCCCAGGGGACATGTAGTCAGTTTTGTCATGGCACACTGATATTGCTGCCAGGTAAACCTTCAAAGTGGACACTGATTTTCCTGCATCAAACAGGTGTTGTAAGAAGGTTAATATCGTCTCAATAGGGCAAGTCACAGGATCGTGACCTTCGGCAATGCACCAGTCTTGGAAAACTTTCAATTTATATGAGTACTGGGCTCTAGTGCTCAGCGCCCTAGCAGACTGTAGTGTATCTACTACTGCATCTGGCAAACCTCGTCTGAATAGACGGCTCCGTTCAACTGCCAGACCCAGAGTTGGAGCTGGACTGGGTTCGGGTACCATAAAAACCCTTTCGCTTGGCTCAGGTGGTCCTTGCGTGGTGGGATCTGCCATGACTGACCCGACAACATGTCGGAGAGGAAAGCAAACCAGGGGCGCCTCGGCTATCTGGGTGCAACCAGCAACACTTGTGCTCTCTCCACGCTGATCCTCTCTAGTGTCAGGGGTAATAATGGTAGCGGAGGAAACGCATACAAGAGCTCCTGCGACCATGGGTAAGCTAGCGCGTCTACTCCCAGGGGGCCCCCCATCTCTCTCCATGGAGAACCAAAGGGGGAAATGAGTGGACTCGGCTGAGGCAAAGAGGTCAACTCGTGCAGTACGAAACCTCTCCCTAATCTGTTTCACCACTTGAGGATGCACTCTCCACTCCGAGCTGACTGGAGCTCCTCTGGTCAGGAGGTCTGTTTCCTTGTTGTCTACACCGGGGAGGTGAACTGCCTGATGGAAGCAATATTCTGTGCATCCAGGACAGGAGTCTGTGCGCTGCGTGGTGAAGGCCAGGCTCTCGTTTTAATGAAAGCTGTACGACCCAGCATCATCATCGTCAAAAGTGTTGGTGTATTCAGTGCATTCCCCATTGCTATTTAACGGGCTGGAGATCGTGATAGGTTCCATAAAATCCAAGATCCGTGGTGGGTTTATTTCTGGCCTGCTGCTCAGTATTTCCGAGAGTGCAGTATCTACATCTATAAAGAGGTGTGTGAAAAATACAGTAAAAAAGCCATGGGGCTTGACTGGAGATCATGACTGTCCATTTGCGATTCAGTACATTTTAAATCTGCTTTACTCTGGGTAAAAAAAAAATATTTAAAACAGCGCATGTGAAAATAAATTGGACCTGACGCGCCTGACAAGCGCTGAACAAATGGTAAGGGTTCTTAAACCGCTAAGGGTTCATTTCTGCATCGTCCCAGCTGCTACCCCTTAAAACCGACATTGTTTTGATCTGCTACGCTCGACCTAGTAGGGGCGTGGTTTAAGGTACGTCCCCACACTGATGCATTAAGGCCGGTCCAGGGCCTGCGTTGGGTTCACACATGCAGATAGGCCAGCCCTGAGGCGACAATGGTACTTTAGGCTGCATCAAAAAGTTGGTCTAAATTTCACCCGGCCCAGGGCCGCCTTTTAATTTTTCGAGCGAGATCTATATCGCTGTGGGTCCACGACATCACCAAGAAAATAAAAAGGTACGGTGAATATCATTGGCTGATACAGGAGCTCTGTCTTATTGAAGGAAGTTTTCAAACCTACTTAATGTTGTATTATACAGCTCTGGAAAATCATAAAGCAAAACTACAAGCTTTTCCTCCATTGTATTTTTTTTTAACCCCCTTACAAGAGGAGCCTCCTACTTCCCCCCCCCCCCCCCCGATTGGTTGCTGGTAGTTTATGTCACGGTGTGGTGTGGCGAAAGATGAAAATATTTTATCTCCTGTGTGCCGCCGCTTCCCTCTGCCACAATTGCTTTTGGCGCGTGGCACTGCCACGCCGCATCCAATGTGAACTGCCCTTTCCTCCAAAAGACTCACATCTGTAACTGCTGCCAAAGGTGGTTATACCAAGTACTGACTCAGGGGGGTGAATACTTATCTAACCAAGACATTTCAGCTTCCTCCTCCCCCCCATATTAACTGATGCTTCACCATAAAAATTCTCTTGCCTATTCAGAGTGTTGAGTAGGGTGTGTAAATCAAAGGAAAACAAATCCCATTCAAACACATCAAGATTTCAGGTTGTAACACAACTGTGAAAACGTCCAAGGGGGGTGAATAGGCTTACTTACTATAGGCACTATATATGTATGTAGATATGGTTTACATTGCAAAGCGTTTAAATGTTCATAAAAGTTTACCACAAGCACATCCCTAATATTGACAAGGTAAAACTGTATTTTTGTAAATTCGATCACTGAACAGATTATGCAATAGATCCACGCCACTCTCACAGTTCGTTGCCCCTTTAAGACCAGACCCAGGACACGGAAATTGATTTTTCAGCACTTGCGCGCACTTTTAATAAACACAAAATCAAAATAAATAAAACAGAAACAAACACCTAGCTCTCTTTTGGAGCTCTGACTATACATCAATAGATCCCTAACTAACCCACAGGATGGCTAAGCCATTTACCTGACACAGACACAGACATTCACACAGGTTTCACACAGCCCTACCCATTGACTGCTTGGAAGCAAACCACACCATCTGCCTCCCTCCACTTAGCAGCCCTGAGCAGACTGGCTGCCTCTCTTAAATACCCTGCACCTGGCTCTAATTTGCAATTACCACCAGGTGCAGGGGATAACTAAACAATAAAACAATTAAAAACCCTTAGCCCATTCACCAAAATGTGCATTCTCACATGTTTTTAGCAGGGAGGAATTTTAACCCCCTCCCTGCTATCTTACAATTAATATAGAGTTCAGCAAAGGTATTTAGATCATTAAAATATAATTTCTTGAGAATGCTTGAGAAGTGATAAATAAAACACATTTAACAGAAATCACTCACCAAATTCACCAATTATTTTTATTTAAAAACGCCCTTACAAATTGTTCAAATTTAGAACACACTGTAAAAACAATACAATTTGGTCTGCAGCATCCAATCCAGTTAAACTCAGAGGTCTTATTACCACACTTACTGTAACAGCAACATTTGAAAAAGTGGGGCTGGGGCTGCAGAACATGCTTATCCCGTCATAAACAAAAGTCATTCAAATGAATACCACGGTCATCAGGTGAAATATATTTTTGGTCAGACACTGGGGTACTTAACCTGGATAAAAAGATAATTATTAGGGGTGGGCAATGATATGAAAATTGTATATCGATATCGTGCACGTATTTTGATATTGATAATATTGAAGTCTTCTAAAAAACAGACTACATTACACAACGATGTATATACATATATATATATTATATATAGATATATATATCTATATATTAATATATATATATATACAAATATTTACATATGAAAAGCAATAACTTACCTTAATTTAGAGGTGTTTTGATGGAGAAAAACAAGGTGTTGTTTTACTATTTAATCATCATCCACCTCAGAACTGAAATCTCTCTATACTTCACTGCGCAGACTTTGGGTTGGTTCATTTTCTAGCCAGTCCAGAAGGGATTAAATCTTCAGCTGCTCCACGTGTAAATGCTGACTCACAACACCTCTAAAAGTATTACGTACAATGTCATGCCAAATTCTACATTATTTTGAGATGTGTTTTGATGTTTTAAAAGTGCGTCTCATATATAATACCAAAAGTTCACATTTTAAAAATACATCAATAGCACTGCTGACGCATGTGCATATCTCAAAATAATGCAGCATGCAAATAGCGTTGGGTACCTAAATGCCAATCAATGGAATAAAATGGTTAAATAATACTTTAGTGTGTGGTGTTTGCCTGCCAGACTGACCAAGATTGATATGCATTGGGTTTGTCATATCTTAATATAAAATATACTAGATTTTACTGTGTTTTGTATTTATCAGTATTAGCAATACAAAGTCTCTGCGAGAGTACGTGAATATTTTTTTTAATCCCACGGTATGGCAATTATTATCGATATCGCATCAAAATATGGATATTGGTGCCCATCACTAATAATTCTCAAAGAACAAGAAACTTGCAAAACATAATTGAATAAGTGCTTTTAAAACTTGAGACTGACTGTATACAGTATATACAAAACTTAGCAGTACTATTACATGCATCATACTGTACACATTTTACAACTATGCATTTTACATGAAAGACCTAACATGCAATGCACCCATGGTCTTACTACAGACTATACTAATACATGCAAGCACCTTTTTTCCTGCTTTCATTTTTATTGCACTATATTTTTTGTAAAAATGTATGGTAACATAAGGGGTAGTTTTTTTTTTCTTAATTAAATAAAGTACAGATTACATACAACTTGAATACAAGGCATTGATAAACAGTGGCTTAAATTCTTTACAACACAGTTGTGCAGTTCAATTCAAAGAACATTTTGTAACTTTTCTTGAACACCAGACTACAGAAATATTACCACTTCATTGGCACTGGGACCTGTTCTAGTACTAAAGAACAGGATGTTGTCTTTACATAATAAATACATTTTTTAAGGTAACTCCTTGAGTTCCATAAGAACTGAGTATTGCCACCAAAGCAACAACGTTACTTTTATTTTTTTATTTTAACATCACTAAAAGACAGTAAAAAATTTTTTAGGGCAGTTGAAGCACAATAGGGTACTATTAAGATTGTTAAAATACACCTATGTTTATTAGCAGATTAAGGATTAAACTGAACATTATCTTACATGCAAGTAAAACAGGTACTGGTTAGACACAAAAAAGGCTTATTAAACTAATTACACTTCCCTTATTAAAAGGAGACATTTATTATCATGTTACTTATCACTTAGACAGCCCTTTTAACTTTTGCTGTACCAAGGTATTACAGTTAGAATCTATTTGATCTTTTAACAGTGCATTTTACACTAGTGTTGATTAATTAATCTAACTCAATATCAAAACTAAACTCAACGTTTAGCTCCAGTATTCATGATCGGTTTTCTTACCTACATTCATGAACAGCTATGGTTGATGAGTTACATGATTCTTGTTTTAAAAAAAAATAATACAAATAAAAATTAAAATCTCTGTACACCAATTAAACAGAACTGTAGTTTCCCTGCCATAGAAGTAATAGGGTTATTGGTGCACAAATGACAACTGCATAGGGCTACAGCAGCTTAAAATTGGACATTATTTTGCCATACATCTTAAAAAGGTGTAGCGCTCATGAACAACTGATGAGCACGTATCAGTTAAATATATAATATATATATATATATATATATATATATATATATATATATATATATATATTATATATATAATATAAACATTGATTTGTAACTGACGTTAGAGAGTCTATTTCAGGTCTTTACATAAATTAGGTTTAGAGTTGAAATCTCAACAAGACAATGATGTTTCGACCACTAGGTCTTCATAAGCCACAATAAAACTATGGTGTTTGTGTAAGGCAAGAGGACATGCATTAAATGAAATGCAAGTACTAAACACCTAACAATTTACTGCTGCAGCAAAGCCAAACAAACTCATACTGTGTGCATTGTGCTGTACACAGTCTGACGTTTTTTCCTTCATCACTAAAATGAACTGTCTTAATTAGGCTGTGGATGTAAAAGGGTTCACAGCAGCTATTTGTTTCACTTATGTGTTGGACTTACATTCTTTCACCTTGGGTATTACCAAGAACCACGTTATCATTTAGAACTGTAACAGCGTTGGATAATTAAACCTACTTATGGGTTTAAAGAAAAGACAAAAAATAAGGGATTACAATAGACTAATCTGTATATTTTATTATTTTTTGATTGATTTTTTAACAATGTATCAAACAGCAGGATCCAACATAAAAGATAAAGAATTACACCAATTTTACATGTAAAAGGTTATTTGTTATGTTCCGTGGAATGTTCCTGTGGACCACAAAAATACTTTTTTTTTTTTTTATTATTATTTTTATTATTAGTATTTTTCAGGGACTGTTTAAATGAGCATATCTGCAATTATTTCCAAGTGGGGCACAGTTATAAAAACTTGATAAACAATAAACCTTATTTCACCAAAAAAAGGGAGAAATTATCTTGAGGAACTGGATGACCGTTTTTTTTATTTTAATAAATTAAAAAATATATATATATATTATATATATATCTATATATAATATCTCTTTATATATATATATATATATATACACATACATACATACATATATATATATAGTGCCGTGAAAAAGTATTTGCCCCGTCTGATTTTCTGCATTTTTGCACATTTGTCACATTGAATTTGGTCAGATCTTTTCATGGGTTATACTAGTATATAGAGGGAGTCTGAGAAAAAAATGAAACCAAGGTAATCAAACATGCAATCTTCAGGTGTGAAAAAGTTATTGCCCCCCCAGTTAACTCAACCCAATTAAAGGGATAGTTAGGGTCAGCTGTTTGAATACTTTGGTTAACAGTCAGACTTGATTTGGGCCAGCCCTACCCAATATAAATCTGACTAACTTTGGCCCTTACTGTCAGAGTGAAGTTGTCAGTATCCAGGTTCTAGAGGCGCATTGTGCCATGATCAAAAGAAATTCCTGAAGACCTCTGGCAAAAAAAGTTGTTGATGCCTATCAGTCTGGAAAGGGTTACAATGCCATTTCTAAGGCTCTGGGGCTCCACCAAACCACAGAGCCATATTGTCCAAATCGAGAAAGTTTGGAACCATAGTGAATCTTCCCAGGAGTGGCCGTCCTGCCAAAATTTCTCCAAGAGCAAGGCGTAAAATCGTGCAGAAAGTCACAAAGAACCCTACAACAACATCTAGGGATCTGCAGGCCTCTCTCGCCTTGGCTAAGGTCAGTGTTCATGACTCCACCATCAGAAAGACACTGGGCAAAAATGGGTTTCATGGCAGAGTAGCAAGACGGAAACCACTGCTCACTAAGAAGAACATGAATGCTCATCTCAAGTTTGCCAAAAAGCACCTTGATGATCCTCAAGAGTTCTGGAACAATGTTCTATGGACAGATGAGTCAAATGTGAAACTTTTTGGCCAACATGGGCCCAGTTATGTCTGGCGAAAACCAAACACTGCATTCCACAGCAAGAACCTCGTATCAACGGTCAAGCATGGTGATGGTAGTGTCATGATTGGGGGATGCTTTGCAGCATCAGGACCTGGACGACTTGTCATCATTGAAGGAACCATGAATTCTGCTCTGTATCAGAGAATTCTATAGGAGAATGTCAGGCCATCAGTTCATGAGCTGAAGCTGAAGGTGAAGCGCAGCTGGGTCATGCAGCAAGTCAATGATCCAAAACACACAAGCAAGTCTATATCAGAATGGTTGAAGAACAAGAAATTTAAAAAGTTTTGGAATGGCCTAGTCAAAGTCCAGACCTAAACCCAATTGAGGAGATGTGGCAGGACCTGAAATGAGCAGTTTATGCTCGAAAACCCACAAATGTCATGGAGTTGAAGCAGTTCTGCATGAAAGAGTGGGCCAAAATTCCTCCACAGAGAGACTGGTCAATAAATGCAGTTATTGCTGCTAAAGGGGGCATAACCAGTTATTGAGTCTAAGGAGAGATTACTTTTTTATAAGGAGGCATTGGGTGTTGCATAACTTTCTTTAATAAATAAATGAAATAAGTATCAAAATGTTGTGTTATTTGTTCACTCAGGGTCCCATTTATCGAATATTAGATTTTGGTTGAAGATTTGACACCATTCAGTGTCAAAAATATGCAAAAATGCAGAAAATCAGACAGGGGGCAAATACTTTTTCACGGCACTATATATATATATATATATATATATATATATATATATATATATATAAATTTATGAACTTGCTATTTTGTTCAGATTTAGACGTGCCTTTACTGGCTAGCTTCAGCCATTAATACCTCCTTTTGAAACAATCCTTTACAATATCAGGGTTAAGAGAAGAATATTCACTGACAAAACATTTAAAAATTAATAACTTTGCACAGATGAGAAACTGGTCACTTTCACTAGGTTAAACATTAAGACATCAAAAATCAAACACTTTCCATATTCCAGCACAATTCGTACTGTGCCCAAACTGTATTTGGTCTCCTAAGAGATTAAGTGACCTCCAAACATTCTGGCAAATGGCTGTAGGAAGTATGGAAGCATTCAGTTAAAAGCCACGCTGAGGTGTATGTGTTTTTGTGCTTAAATATCTCCTATTAAATACCCAAGTCGATCTGGCCTGAAATTGAAGGGAGAACAGTCAACATTACAATACCCTCCAGCAGAAATGACAGGAAAATGTTTCCCACTTTTGGAAAGCTGTCAGTTCTGCCACCATTTGGCATCCCCCATCCAAACTATACATTGGTTTTAATCTATCATCATTGCAGGAAAAGTAAAAATTATAAACAATCATAAAAACTAAAATAATAGATTTTAGAAGGGTAAGACACAACAAATAAAACAGTTATCAAAAAAATATATATATATAAATAACATCTATGCAAAATAAGTACTGGTTTAACAAATATTTAACTCTATAAACACCAGAAGCCACTATTTTATTTTTTTCTTTATGAAGATAATACGGGCAGTTTTATTTGAAGTGTTTCTGAAGCAAGTCTGGGGTGCCATTGAAAGAGATTAGACAACTACAGAAATGTATAGTAATAAATATTGATATTTGTGGTGAATTTACATCAATACCCAACTCAGAGCTAAGTAGTAAAAAGTCAAGATGACAGATTATCTGCAATATGGTTTCTTCGTAGTCAGATGAACTCCACACACTGAGTGAGCTCCAAGTCTCCATGTTGCTTGGGTCAGGAGAACAAACCTCTTTCCCCCCAGAGATCTTTAAATTAATCCTTGTTGGTGCCAGAATATTGTCCCGCCTCCATACAAACCTGTCCCCAACCTGTCCCCATTGTCTTTGTTTTTCAAAAAATTGGACATAGCAATGAAATGGGGAAAGGAGGAAGGGATATAGTTGTGTGGTGTGAGGTTCATCGACTACAAAGAAACCACATCACAGGTAATCTTCGTCTTCTTATTTAGTCAGATGAACTCCATACACAGAGTGAACCAAAGGAATAGAAAACAAGGGTAAGGTCAGATGTTTGTGCAAGATAACACAGAATGAGCAAAGGTGGGTTGAGAAAGACACATTCAAGTTATAATGATTTCAAGAAGTGTTGACAGATGACCGTGTAGCAACCCTGACAATATCTTGAATGGGAACAGATTTTAAAATTTGCCTGGGTAGTAGCCATTCCTCTTACTGAAAGGACTCTTATAGATCCTGGAATACATTTCTTGTCCCGTCTATAACAAAACTCTATATAAGAGATCCAGGTGGAGATTGTTTGTTTAGAGACAGGTTTGCCTCGAGCTTGTGAGTTAAAAGAAATTCAGCGTTCTCCAGATGTCAATTAGGTAGTGTCTGGCCTCTTCCAATTTATGGGGTTTAGGGCAGAAATCAGGAAAAATGATGATCTGGTCCAGATGAAATTATGTTACCACTTTTGGCAACAATTGGTTATTGGGTCTGCAGACAATCCTATCCTTATCCCTTTGCAGTCCATTTAATTCAGCGCTTGTCGGGCGCGTCAGATACAATTTATTTTCACATAAACTATTTAAATTTTTTTTTTTCCCCTAGAGTAAAACAGTACTGTATTTTCAGCCAAGCGCCACCCCTTGTTTCCTGTATTTTTCACACTCTCTTTATAGACGTACATACTAATAAATCCTCTCCTGATCACTCATTTTATCACCAAACGTCTCAATAATGCGATCCATGTCTATTTTATTACTAGAACATCTCAAAAAGCTCTGCAAATGTCTGTGATATTCTTTGAGCGCTGGATGCAGAAGCAGCTATCTCCTTTTTTATGTCCGTGTTATCTCTCTAGTGCATGGGGCTATGAGATACTCTTTTTTTTACAGTCTCACCTCAGCCATCCGGAGAAAAAATGACTAGAGACCTGTGCATTACATCTTTTGAAGATGTCGGACAGGGTCCGTCGTCAGACTCGAAAGGGAAAATTGTAATGTCGGACCTGGTCTGACATAGGACTGCAAAGGGTTAAATTACTGAAATAAGGTGCATCAATGACTAATGCTTGAAGTTCACTTACTCTTCTGGATGATGTACCTGCCACTAAAAATGCTGTTTTCCATGTAAAAAACTCCTCACGTCGCCATAGGTTCAAAAGGTGGTCCCATTAGCTTTTTCAGTACCAGACTAAGGCTCCATTGAGGAGTGATAGGTCTCTTCAGTGGTCTTAAGTGGTTGATTCCCTTAAGAAATCTTGACACGGCAGGATAGGAGCCCACAGATTGATTTTTCCACCTGGTTAAAATGCTACTCACTCACTTCTAAATCTTTTGTAGTCATTTTTGTATTTCTTCAGTATAAATACATGTTAATTTGGATTCATATGTTGTTTTTTACTGACTTTATGTGAACGAAAAGACACACATTTGCCCGTTTTCCCATAGGAAATAGTGATATTTTGAAATATCACTGTCCTGGTCACAAAACCAAAGTCTGTGGGGAATAATAGCCATGTTCTATACTTTTGAGGCATAAGCAATTAGGAAATAACACTTACTACCCAGGAACAAAATAAATAAATAAATTGTTACACAGTGTAGATAGTGAAATACCTTTTATGGAATAAGTGGCTAAGGTAAGTTTAAAAAGTAGCTAGAGAGATATGTGTGATCCAGTGATTTGACGTTACACCAAAGAACAATTTCTCTCCATTTCCCTGAATAGGGTAAAAAAGTAGAAGGCTTCTTAGGTGCAAGTACGATATTGACTACTTGTTCCAATAACCCTTGACTTATTATTTACTTATAATTTGTTGCCGTTCAATCTCCAGGCAGTTAGTTATAACCATGAAGGATTGTTGTGCAACATCCTCCCCTTGTTCTGAGATGGCAGATTGCGCCTTACTGATAGATGCAAAGGTCCCGCTTCTGCTAGTTCCAGAATCTCAGAGAACCAAAACCTCTATGTCCAAGAAGGGGCTACTAGAATGATAATGGCCCTGTCCCTCTTCATTTTCCTGAGTACTACTGGGATTAGAGGTATGGGAGGGAATGCATACATCAGTGTGGTAGACCATGAAATGGACAGACCGTCTGTTGTCATTGCTTCCTTCTGTTGAAATTGGGAGCAAAACAGGGCCAACTGAGCATTCTCTGTTGAAGCACATAGGTCTGGAAATAATTCATCTAAATGCATGGCTGAGGGACGTGGTGCACCCAGGATGGGTTCACCTACCTTGAGCATTGGACCGCATTCTACAACAAGGACTATCTATATAGGTGGTATGGACTGCACTTAAATAAAAAGGGAACCAATCTACTTGGAGAAAAGATCCTCGAGCAGGTTCAGAAGCATTTAAACTAGAAAGGGGGGAGAAATCAACAAAAAAAAAAAAAAAAACAGAAGGGAGACCACATCAAAACAAGGACAACAACTCAGGTAAGACAGCCATTACATGTATTAACCTAAATGCTAGAAGTATCAAAAACAAAATGTTAGAACTTAAAGCTACTGCACTAACAAGTAACTATGATGTGATAGGTGTTACACAAACTTGGTTGTCTGAGTGTGATGAGGACGAATATAATATTTGTGGGCATACACTGTATAGGAAAGACAGGCAGGACAGAAGAGGTGGAGGGGTAGCGCTATACATAAGAAATAGTCTTGAAGCCCACGTGTTAAATCTGGACAAAGAAAACAAAGCCAATATGGGTCAGAATAACAGACAAAAATTCAAAGGGCATAATAATAGCAGCATGCTACAGACCGCCAGATTCAGACAGCAAGCAAAATAATCGGTTATAGAATGACATTAGAAATGCGTGTAGCAAAGGAGAAGCCATACTAATGGGGGATTTCAACTTCCCCCGTATAAAATGGGAAAACCCGGTGGGTAGCATGATGAACACACTTGAAATGGTGGAAATGAGAAATGACTGCTTCCTAACACAATTCGTCAATCCACCAATTAGAGTGGAGGCATGCCTTGATTTAGTTTTTTCAAATAATGAAGACAGAATAACTAAAACAGAGGTCAGAGAACCACTGGCAAACTTAGTCCACAACATGGTCTCATTTGAAGTGCTTTTTAAAACCCCAAAAGTAATAACTAAAGGTTTACAATTTTAGAAAAGCAAACTGTGAAGGTATGAAACAGTTCTTCAAAAATGTAATTGTTTTGCGCCTCTAGTACTACATCCCAAAAGTAGACAAATCTAATTTTTAATAGATCAATTAAAAAAAAATATTCAGCGAAAAAATGCACTTTCCAGAGCGTTTAAAAAGGGACCAAAAACAAAGTACACAGAAAGAGTACTCAGAACTGCAAACGCAAGTCAAAAAGGAAGTTAGAATGGCCAAGAGAGAAATAGAAATGAACATTGCTAAGAGGGCTAAAACCAATTCCAATTTTCTTTTCCAATATTACAACAGCAAGAGAACATTCAAAGAGGAGATTAAATGTCTAAGAGATAAAATGGCAAAATCAGACAAAGAAAAAGCAAATATATTAAATGACTACTTTTCACAAGTTTTTACAAAGGATGATACAGACAACATGCCCCACATGTCAACCTATTCCTATCCAGTTTTAAATAACTTTAGCATAACAGAGGCAGAGTGTTAAAGGGACTAGGAACTCTTGAAATAAGCAAATCACCTGGGCCGGAGAGATCCTCCCAATAGTACTCAAAGAAATGAAAGAAGTTATTTACAAACTGCTAACCAAGATCATGCAACAGTCTCTTGACACAGGGGTTGTACCGACAGACTGGAAAATTGCAAATGTAATACCGATCCACAAAAAGGGACACAAAACTGAACCAGGTAACTACAGACCAATAAGCCTGACTTCTATTATATGCAAACTTATGGAAACTATAATAAGATCCAAAATGGAAAATTAACTATATGGTAACAGTATCCTGGGAGACAATCAACATGATTTTAGGAAAGGGAGATCGTGTCTAACTAACCTGCTTGATTTTTTTGAGGATGCAACATCGATAATGGATAATTGCAAAGCATATGACATGGTTTATTTAGATTTCCAGAAAGCTTTTGAAAAAGTCCTGCATAAAAGATAAATTCTAAAACTGAACGCAGTTGGGATTCAAGGAAACACATGTACATGGATTAGGGAGTGGTTAACATGTAGAAAACAGAAAGTACTGATTACAGGAGAAACCTCATAATGGAGGTAACCAGTGGAGTACCACAGGGATCAGTATTAGGTTCTCTACTATTCCTAATTTACATTAATGATTTAGATTCTGGTATAGTAAGCAAACTTGTTAAATTTGCAGACAACACAAAATAGGAGGAGTGGCAAGCACTGTTGCAGCAGCAAAGGTCATTCAAAATGATCTAGACAAGATTCAGAACTGGGCAGAGACATGGCAAATGACATTTAATAGAGAAAAGTGTAAGGTACTGCACACAGGAAATAAAAAAGTGCATTATAAATATCATATGGGAGATACTGAAATTGAAGAAGGAATCTATGAAAAAGACCTAAGAGTTTTTGTTACTCAGAAATGTCTTCATCTAGACAATGTGGGGAAGCTATAAAAAAGGCCAACAGGATGCTCAGATATATTGTGAAAAGTGTTGAATTTAAATCAAGGGAAGTAATGTTAAAACTGTACAGTGCATTAGGAAGAGCTCATCTAGAATATTATGTTCAGTTCTGGTCACCTCACTACAAAAAGAATATTGCTGCTCTAGAAAGAGTGCAAAGAAGAGCGACCAGAATTATTCCGGGTTTAAAAGTCATGTCATATGCAGACAGGCTAAAAGAATTTAATCTATTCAGTCTTGAACAAAGAAGACTACGCGGCGACCTAATTCAAGCATTACAAATTCTAAAAGGTGTTGACAATGTCGACCCAAGGGACTTTTTCAGCCTGAAAAAAGAAACAAGGACCAGGGGTCACAAATGGAGATTAGACAAAGGGGCATACAGAACAGAAAATAGGAGGCACTTTTTTACACAGAAAATTGTTAGGGTCTGGAACCAACTCCCCAGTAATGTTGTTGAAGCTGACATCCTGGGATCCTTCCAGAAGCTGCTTGATGAGAGTCTGGGATCAATAAGCTACTAACAACCAAACGAGCAAGATGGGCCAAATGGCCTCCTCTCATTTGTAAACTTTCTTATGTTCTTATGTCTACCTGTGGTTAACCTAACTTCAGGAAAACCCTGTGTAACACTTCTGGCTGGATCTTCCACTTGTGAGGTGTCATTTGTCTTCTGAACAGGTTTGCCATGCTGATGTCGACCCCAGGTAGATAGGTTGCTTGGATGTTTATGTCCCTTGTCTTGCACCAGTCCCATATGTATGGCTATCAAGCACAGATTCCATGGTAAAACACTATTTTGCTTTAAAACTGGTGTAAAGTACATTAATGCTAGAAAGACTGCCAGCAGTTCTAGATGGTTTATGTGGAGTTGACAGTGCCTTGGTGACCAAGTGCCTTATACCTGAACTTCCCCTAAGTGTGCTCTCCAACCCAGTAGTCGGAGGTAGTGGAGAGAGCTGTAGTCCCATCCTTTCCCAAGGTGAGAGACGCCATCATCTTGCTTCTACTGCCACTCCTTGAGAAACCTTTATGCAGCTGGAATTTGGAAGCATTGGGTTCCAAGAAGAAAGGAGACACCCCTGAGTGTGCCTCATATATAATCTTGTGTCCCTTACCAGGGAGACTACTAGACTCTGTTGAAAGGATCATGCTGCTGGTCTGGCAGCTATGCTGAACTGACGTGCCAGGAAGATTAATGACTGTGCTGGAACCAGCGATGATCATTCTGTTTACTAACATGCCTAGATGTTGAAAAAGTTGAAGTGTCTTGTCTCTGTGTTCTATTGCTCTTTCCTTTGATGGAGTCTGTATCAGCCAATCGTCTATATAGGGGTAGATGTGTATGCCCATGCTCCGGAGATGTGCTGCCACTTCACCAAGGTAATGGCAGAATATCCTGGGGGCTGTGTAGATCCCAAAGGGAACCACCATGAATTGGTTTAGAAATTCCTTGATCGCAAACCGGAGGTATTTTCTGTAGTCTTGATGTATGGGAAGATGGAAATTGGCATCTTTGACGGCTATAGAAACCAGCCAATCTCCTGGTTGAACTGCCATGATGACGTTGGGCAGAGACACCATTTTGAATCTGTTAGAATGTACTTGTTTAGACCCCTAAGGTAAAGAATGAATCTGAACTTCCTGTTCTTTTTGGGAATTAAGAGTTATCTGGTGTAGTGGCCCTGGTTTTGAGATGATGAAAGGACCAGTTCTATGGCAAGGGAAATAAGCATTGCTTTTATCTCCTGTAGAAAGACCCCCTATGGGCCTGACCAGTCTAGTGAAGTCCAAACGACACCTATTGATGGTGGTAGATGTCAAAAAGGTATTTTGTAGCCCTGTTGTATTACCCCTAGAATCCAGGGATTTGATGTTATTTGCTGCCAGTTTTCTAAAAAAAAAAAAAAAAAAAAAATGACTCTTCACCATACTGGCAAAGGTGAGGAAGTGGGAAGACAAAGTCAAGAAGTAGAGGGTTTACCTCTACTGTAACCCCTGGAAAATCCATGTGATCTGGAGCTTTGACCTTGTTAGGGAATGGACCTCTTCTTCCTGTAGAGAAAGATGTGATCAACTGTCTTGCCTCTTTCACGTGTGAAAGGGAATCTTTAAGTTCAGAGCCAAATAGAAAGTCACCTTGGAAGGCTAACTCCACTATTTTTGTCTGTCAAGGTGATGACCTTAACTGTAGGCAACGTCTTGTTAAAATGACATTACCCACAGCCCTGGCATTGGGGTCAATGGTGTCACAAGCTACTTGCCCCCTTCTTGTATTCTGAGCAAGTTGTACACTTTCAGGTGTAAGGGGCTGCAGGGAATCAAACACCTCCCTCCACAGCTTGTATTGCTATTTTGGCGCACACATGTAAAGGTAAAAATCATGACAGGCTGTGCAGTTCCCATGATATATACCACGCCTGGGGTGGTGATAAGCCTTTAACACATGGCCCAAAGTAGTTTTTACCACTTAGAACACTTATTGGTTTTTTAACCAATAACAAATAAAATGTCAGTATGTCATGGAATTCAGATCATTCAATCACTACGCATGAAGCAGCTCATTAGTATGCAAGCCATACTATATCTATCATATATATCTGGAAAAAATTAAGAGACCACTGCAAAATTATCAGTTTCTCTGGTTTTACTATTTAGAGGTATGTGTTTGGGTAAAATGAACATTTTTGTTTTATTCTATAAACTACTGACAACATTTCACCCAAATTCCAAATAAAAATATTGTCATTTAGAGCATTTATTTGCAGAAAATGACAACTGGTCAAAATAACAAAAAAGATGCAGTGTTGTCAGACCTCGAATAATGCAAAGAAAGTAAGTTCAGATTTATTTTTAAACAACACAATACTAATGTTCAGAAATCAATCTTTGGTGGAATAACCCTGATTTTCAAGCACAGCTTTCATGCGTCTTGGCATGCTCTCCATCAGTCTTTCACATTGATGTTGGGTGACTTTATGCCACTCCTGGCGCAAAAATTCAAGCAGCTCGGCTTTGTTTGATGGCTTGTGACCATCCATCTTCCTCTTGATCACATTCCAGAGGTTTTCAATGGGGTTCAGGTCTGGAGATTGGGCTGGCCATGACAGGGTCTTGATCTGGTGGTCCTCCATCCACACCTTGATTGACCGGGCTGTGTGGCATAGAGCATTATCCTGCTGGAAAAACCAATCCTCAGAGTTGGGGAACATTGTCAGAGCAGAAGGAAGCAAGTTTTCTTCCAGGACAACCTTGTACTTGGCTTGATTCATGCATCCTTCACAAAGACAAATCTGCCCAATTCCAGCCTTGCTGAAGCACCCCCAGATCATCACAGATCCTCCACCACATTTCACAGTGGGTGCGAGACACTGTGGCTTGTAGGCCTCTCCAGGTCTCCGTCTAACCATTAGACGACCAGATGTTGGGCAAAGCTGAAAATTGGACTCATCAGAGATGACGACCTTACTCCAGTCCTCTACGGCCCAATCCTTATGGTCTTTTGCAAACCTCAGCCTGGCTCTTCTCTGCTTCTCATTGATGAAGGACTTTTTTCTAGCTTTGCACGACTTCAGCCCTGCCCCTAGGAGCCTGTTTCGAACCGTCCTCACCATGCACTTCACCCCAGTTGCCGTTTGCCATTCTTTTTGTAGGTCACTTGATGTCATCCTACAGTTGCTGCGTGACATTCGAATGAGTTGGCGGTCATCCCGGTCAGTGGAGAGTCGTTTTCGCCCTCTGCCGGTCTGTAGCTTTGTTGTCCCCAATGTGTGCTGCTTGACCTTGTTCTTATGAACCGCCGTCTTTGAAATTTTAAGGATGGAAGCAACCCGACGCTCACTGTATCCCTCTGCCAGTAAAGCCAGAATTGAACCCTTCTTTTCCTCACTCAAAACTTTCCTTTTCAACTCTTTGGGCATGGTCAATAGTTATTTGATTCCAATTACTTTTGAGGTACTACTAGCACTGTTTTGCCATCCAGCTGGTCCTATTGCAAGAGGATAGTGATTACCACAGGAGTGGTTTTTATACTTTTCCTCGTTAAATAAGATTTGGTTCAGGTGATCCCCTAATCAGTATCTCATTCAGTAGAATAAGGTGTGCCTGTGTTGGAATTCAACAGACACTGGAATGGAATGGCTGCCATACATGTAGAGATGCAGATTTAAGAAAAATTTGCAGTGGTCTCAATTCTTTCCAGAGCTGTATGTATATATATATATATATATATATATATATATATATATATATATATATTATATATATATATATATATATATATATATACACACATACACACACACACACACACACACACACACAGTGTCATGTGATGCTGTTTAACCAATCAGAAGCTGTCATTTTTCCAAGCCTAGGGCCCTATTAAATTCGCGTTGTGGAGAACATGGACAGAATGTGGAATTCAGAGAAAAAATAAATAAAATGGAATTAGGCACCCGAGGACATTACCACAAAATCAGTTTAAACAAACAAAACGTATATGTATATATTAAAAAAATTACATTGAAATAGCACTGTGTTTGTCTGACAAGAGGCTTCAAGAAACACGTTATCGGAACGCATGAAAACACTGTTTTCGCACCTCTCAGCCACCATACGTGACTTTGATGTTAACTGCAAAAAAGCGCTGGCTCTTGTGCCACTTCTCTTGCTAGCTACTGTTATCGCTTGGGGGAAAACGACTACCTATAAAGTTATTCTGAGCAGACTGTACTGTAATGACTACTGCACAATGTAGAGTCTAGTTGCTGCATTTTTTCTCCAAAAGTTCTCAGGGAGATATTACTAAGTGCCTTTTTATTAAATTATAATAAATCAAAATATTTCGGCTTTTATTTACATTGTTTGTCATTATTAATGAAAACATTAAATCTATTTTGAAATGTTATAGTTAAGCTTGTGTTATAAAGAAACAACTAAAAAAAATCCTACATTTTGATTTTTGTTTTTAATTTACAATGTTCCAAGTTTGTTTCTATTACATTGTGCCAATTTGTACCTTTTCTTCTGAAAGCACTTTGATTAAAACTGTTTAGAAAGGGTGTTTTTTTTGTCACGCATTTCTAGCTTCATCATTGCTGTCAAAACAAATTAGCAAATTACAGACTTTTTAAACCGCAAAATCTGAAATAGAAAAAAATAAATCTGAAAATTCAAAATAATAAAACAGATTTCATAGGGCCCGACAAGCTGCGTTATAAATTGGTAATTATTAATGCACACGCTGCAAGTAGAGGCAGAATAGTCCTTTAAAAAGGTATCAATCTTTTTGTCTGCCCGATCAGGAACAGAAACTTTAGAGGACGTACCAGCAGCTGGAACAGCCATGATGGTATCCAATTTAGGCTGCTATGGTTCAAAGGAACTCTGTAAAATGTATCTGCCTTTGGGAGATGTAGTGCAGTATCATCAGGTTTCTGCTATAAAGCCTCAATGGGCCTCCAGGCTGCCTCATGGAAGGGTAACCCTTCAAAGGCTTTATTATCCTCGATGAGCATCATCATCATCCTCCTCCTCCTCCTCCTCCTCCTTAGAAGTTTGGGTAATTACACTGAGAGGATAAAATCTTTCTTAATACTGCTTCTGCATTAGTATAAACTGGTGCAATACCTTTACCAACCACTGGAACATCATCACATCAGGGGCGGAGTCCATGACATTGTCTTCAAAACTTTTTTTTTCTGGAGAATAAAAACCTTCTTGTATTGTAGTCCCAGAAGCCTCGGCCGAGGCCCGCTGTGGATTCATAGCCTGTCTTGGCTTTTCAAATTCCTGCATCCATTGAAAAAAATATATCCTTTGCGACAAAGGCCATCATCACCTGTGCAGGAGTCGGCTGCGCGGTCACTGTGCAAGTTTCAGCAATGGTTGCCAGTGTTTTGGTTGGTACCACTTTCTCTCTACTGTTGTGAGAATGAGAGGATTTGTTAGACCTTTTTCTCAGAGGAGACATGCTGGTGTTCCGGGGTCTAGAACTGTTCGGTCTTTTAGACGGACCACGCGACTTAGAACGAGGTATAAGAGGTGACTGAGTCCCACCACCTTGTGTCACTGTGCTGGACATGTCGACACACATAAAACACAAATCTCTACCACAAGACTGAGAGGGGTGACCCACACCGAGAACAGACAGAGGCCATGTGCAAATAAATATGAAAAACAAAAGTGAATAACTAGCTAATGCTACAAAGTGAAAACCAGAGTATATACTTCTTTTTTTTTTTTTTTTTTTTTTAACTTCAGGGCAAAAAACAACAAAATAAAAGGATTCATGAAAATAGTGCAAGAGCAAAACTATACAATGAGACCGTATCCAAGCTATGCAGCAGAAAACTGGACAGTGTTACTAAATGGGTGCGGGGTTCTATGAAGGGGGGACAATATTCTGGCGCCAACAAGGATTATTTAAGGATCTCTGGGAAAGAGTTGTTGTCCTGACCAAAGCAACATGGAGACTGGAAGTTCACTCTGTGTGTTGAGTTCATCTGACTAGGTAATAAATATTTTTATCTTTGACAACACTTGGATAACCTTAGTAATAAATACAAACAGGAACATCGATCAAATTTATCAATTGATGAGGAAATGATTCCAACAACAAAATCGATTCAGGTTCAAACAGTATATGAAAGATAAGCCTGTGAAGTTTGGGGTCAAATCTTTTCAGCTTTGTGACTCAAACATGGGGTACATTTTAAATTTTGAGATTTACACTGGGGCCGAGACAGCATTCCAGTCTTGTGGGAAAAACTGGGGGTGTTTATTTATGACTGAACCCTATTTTGGCAAGTTTTACCAGCTGTACAGCGACTGATTTTACACCTGACCGTACCAGGCATATGAACGGCATGGATATCAACAACCACTGCACAAAGCTGAATCACGGCAGACGACATCAAAAATAGAACAGAAAAAAAATTATTGAAGTGCGCAATGCATTTAATGCCTAAATTATTGAGGGGAACTGCCAAGACCACAATCCTCACAATTCAAGGGCTTGTTCCTTTGAAGATTTGTAGGACGACACAATCATGCAGCTGATCAGAGCAGGCTCATCAGCCGAGGCAAGTGAGGCATGGCCTCACCAATAATTCTCAAAGGCTAAAAAAACATTTTGCATATTCTTTTTATTTAAACTGAAAAACACATTTAAGCACAGTTAAGCATATTAAATACATTAAAGGCCACAGAAGTGCTAGTGACATTATTTAAAAGTCACAACTCGCTTTCACCAGCAGCGAAAGCACAATGCCAGAAAGCTGGAACAATGCAGTGCTTCCGCACTGCTGCATGAAGCACATACCTTGAGCACCTCAGAGCTGCATGTTACCAAACCAACTAACCACGCTAGGGTCCTTTTATGAAGGCATTACTTTGGCAACCACAGCTTGGTGGCGCATCCAGTAAAGGCACTCTGCGTGGAGTGCAGGATGCGCCCTATAACCTTGAGGTAACCGTTTCTAGTCTTGACTATTCCACTGCCAACAGTGGATGGGAGTTCCCAGGGGGGGCGAACATGCTACAAATTATGCAAAATAATGTAATATTGCATATAACTGGACTACTTTAATTATTTTAGAAGCACTAATGTTACATAAAATATTACACAACATCGAAGAAGACAAATGTCCAAACGTTTCTTTAGTTATGAAAAAATTTTGGATTGAGTGGCTCGATTACTCTTTAGTATGCATAAAGATTTGGGATTTATAACGTATCTGAAGCAGTGCCACGCACTATCCCTGTATTTAAAGAATATTGCATTCTTCACCTAGTAAAACACCTCCGAATTCAATTAATACTTGAAATGTAGGTACAGTATTTTTTCAGTTAAAACTAAACGTGTTTCGTAAAATTTTGAATTGTTGCTTCACAAGTAATGTTTATCATTTTAGTTATGTTATCACCTTTTTTCTGTTGGAACAACTTTATTTTGAAGCGTGTCGAGAGGTTCCTAGTAAAATATAGCATATTAAGTTTGTTGAGGTCATCTCCTTGACATCAATATACAATGTTTGAGGGTATTATGATTTAAAACTAAAAAGAAACAATTTTTTTTTTTTTAAATGCAATGGTTGTTACTGTAAGTTTTGGTCAGGAGGCCGGTGAAGAGTGTTTTGTTTGTATGGGACTGAGTTGTAACCAACGCTCTAATCCCAGCCGCTGAGTGTCTATAGAGTTAACCTGTTTTGACAATGTGCCCTGGTAGAAGATCCCAAGTTAAACAGAAAGACCAAGTATTAAGCAAAAAAAAAATCTATCTAGATATGAAGTATCTTTATACACATTTACAAAATACAGATGGCGATATACACATCACAGTGTGAACGTTGGCAGTTCCAACATCTCGTAGTGTAATTACAAAATGTAGAACAGGCTTCAAGGAACAATGCCACACTAAGCTTAGCTGGCCTGCTGCATGGTGAACATCAATGTTCCCTGCAAATGGAAACCAGTGCAAAGAAGCAGCATGCACTTTGACACGAACAGTAATCAATAACTGAATGGTAGACACAGCTGTGGTAACAGGGGCTCTTGAGCTGCCATATTTTAAGTGCTAGGACTGTCTGTCTTTATACCATTCCACAAATTCATCCAGCAAGACTGGCCCTGGGGAGGGGAGGAAAGACATGTATTAATAATGGAAGGGCTATTGATTTGAGAGATGCCAGTTGTATACAGATGATTCTGAAATTTGGAATCACCTATGTGAATACCAATACTTGAGATATGTCCAATACAGTGCACAGTCCCATCATTACACAGTACCATCATTGCCCTGTGTAAACGGACTGTTGATTGTATGAAAAATGATCAGAAACAAAGGGGACTCCCCTCCTCTCAAAAACAAGCAAGCAAGCAAAGCTTGTGATTGAAACCTAACAATTCAAGTCAAACACAGTAGTCATTTTTGCGTTACAGGATTGCATGCAATCTTGAGGTTGAAAAACATCTACATTTTTGACAATACTTACAGGCCCCATCTTCATCATAGTTACTAAGGTCAAGGTTTATGGTTCTACTAAACTCCAACACATTGCACCACTGGTCCTTGTTTATCACTTTATATTTTGATTGCTGCATAAAAGAAAATAAACAGAATGGCAATTTAGGTTACAGTCCAACATTTGTAAAAATGTCTGAGAAATAGTATCACTGTGTTTGTTCACCAAATATATGAATGTAGCCCACTCCCCATAAACCTATACACTTTCCAGCCAGGGCTTCCAAGTTGTTCCTAGAGCCTCACTATGATAAAACAACAATGATCAGTTTTAAATAAATAGCCATCCCTTTTTTGTTCAAATTAACCAAATTAACCACTCCTTGTAATGCCAGGCAACAGTGATCATTTAAATACACTATTAAACAATATTTAATCAGTAAACATTCAATTTAAAATATCACCCTGTCAAGTGCCAGAAAACATTTTGAAACATTTGTGCCTGCACCTTTAAGACAACACAGGGAATGAGACCTGTTTGTGTTTGTCGCAGTTATATGAAGAATACGTATAGCTGATCCTACCAAATGTTGTGAATGGTACAGTAGACTGTTTATCAAGCCAAAACATACAACAACCCCCTTTTGGGTTGTACCACTGTTTATCTCTTCATAAAAAAATTAATTCTGCCACAAAATAAAAATGTCAAAACAGTACCTCTAAAAATTGATTGAACACAGGAAAGAGAGGCCATGTTTTTCCCAACAGAAGACCCAGCATGCATTTGGCAGTGTTAATGTCTAAGCTCCTTTGGTCCTTCTCCTGTTGAAAAACATTACAGAAGAATAATCAAGGTCAAGGCTCAGAGTTTGTGGTTAAGTAATCATTGGGACAGACTACTGCAAAGTTAATTGTTACAACACCAATGGAATATGCTGTCATCACAAAACAATTACAATGGCAAAATGATTATATATCATTCTATCATATGATATATTTAAAAAACAGATGGTGTCTCACAGAACAATTATAAAAAATAAATCAAAACACAAACATTTCAATTCCCTGCAGTATGGAATGCTGTCTCATGTGTTGCCCCTTTCACTTTCTCTTCTTAATTACATCCACTAACACTTCATGGTTTGCTTTTATTGTTTACTACTTTCAGCTCCATGTATTGCATATCTGACATGCTCCCTGGCACTAGCCATTATAAAACTGTTATTCTGATTAACTTCAACAGCTGCTATTCTAATTCTTGCTTAGAAGGAACTAGTTTGAAATTCAGACTCAAAGCACAATTTTTAAATAAAAAAAATGTTTTTCACCATATGTTAGCCTTTTTCTACTGTTCAGAGCAATGCAGAAACAATTGATGTTCATATATAGCTTCCTACTCACCCTTGCAAAGTCAAACGCATATCTGTAAATAAGTTTAAAATGTGTTGACTCATTCAGTACAGATCTCAAGTACTCCAGGGAATTTCTTAACTTCTCTGTCGTATCACACCTAGATAAAGTAACAAATACAAAAATACAGTACGAGAAGCTAGAATTGCCTGTCAAATTGTCAGAATTCTGTCCAAAGCCTTTATCACCACCAATTTCACATTAAAGCACAGTGAAAATATTGATTAGAGTCTGAAAGGGACTGAACATGAACATAAATATGTCATTTCACTTGGAAGCATGTGGTCATGAGAGGGACACCAATAATACACTCTACAGGCTTTTGTATACAGGTGATCTCATTCCAAAACTTACACTAGTATTAATATTAAGGTTTTGTGAAAAATGTGTGCAAGTAGAACTCTGTTCAAAAGGACAATACAAATGCAGATCTTCAAAAGAATGTCTGTTTTAGACTTACAACCTACAGTATTTCATCACTAAGCTGTTACCATATCATGAAAAGAAACATCTGCAATTATGAAACAGACTGGTTTAAGAGACAGTAGAAACAGACTGAAATGACTCCTTACTGCAATGCACCCATTCCTTTTAGCCATTCTTGCAAGGTGAAGTAACCCATGTTCTGTGCATCCAGCTTCCAGGCTAGAACAAGCATCACAACCTGCACACGACAACACGGAAAACACACTGTTACACTTAGCCATGACTGTAATAAAAACCACATGCTATGCAATGACTGAAAAGCTAACAACAGCCCTGGTTATCACCAGCAGCAACATTTGAAATAAATGATCGAAAGGAAATATCATTAACTTGTATTTGAAAAGTATTTTACAAAGAAGCACCCAGGAAACAGCTGAACAAAACTTGGAAGATGGCCGTACACTTTTAAATATACCTGTTCATTTCCAGGCTAAATATCACAACCTGAAAGTGCTACAAACACACTGTTACTAGCCTTGTACCACATTAAATGACTGAAAAGCTAACAACAGCCCTGGTTATCACCAGCAGCAACATTTGATCGAAAGGAAATATCATTAACTTGTATTTGAAAAGTATTTTACAAAGAAGCACCCAGGAAACAGCTGAACAAAACTTGGAAGATGGCCGTACACTTTTAAATATACCTGTTCATTTAAATATCACAAGAAAGTGCTACAAACTTGGCTAGCCTTGACAATTAAAAAAAAAAAAAAAAAGGCATTAAAAGTTTTATTGTCTTATTATAAATTCCTGAAAGATTGTGTTACATTAAATTAATACAATTTGTATTAGGGGTTTTAATCTTGAGATTTCTATTGACCGATTAATTATCCAATATACGCGATCATTAATCACACCTGTCTGCTAGTGATATGAAAGTGTATTGAAATTACAAGTAATACAAAGTATTAACATAATGCTATTTACCGCGTTTCATAATGCCAGCTAATGTTAAATATACATATATTTACATGTCATTTTGCTTAAAATACTAACAGACTAACAAAGGTAACTTACTAAGTGCTATATTATGCGGTTTAGCTGAAGAGAAGTTTCATTTATTTGGGTCTATTTTATTTTAGTTAGCTGAAGAAAAAAAACAATATAAATTATCTGATACTGTTTGAAAAAAATAAGTTGAATAAAGAGACAAATCAAATTACTTGCAAGCAAGGTGATACGATAAACTTGTAGTATGGCCGTGAAAGGAAAGCAAAACGTTTTGTTTTTTTCATTATTCTGCGATATTATGAAACACTCGGTATACCACTTTTTTTTTTTTTTAAGCCGCACTCATTCAATCAATTTTTGATTTTTTTTTTTTTTTTTAAATCGATCAAATCCCACAGGTGTGATTAATCACTTAATCATTAAATCGATTAAAACCCCTACTTTATTAAGCAAACTGTGTTTCGGTTTAAAAGCTAGTGCCATCAAGTGAATCATATTTCACTTGCCAATACACAGTACCTGTTCACAAGATGAAGCCATCTGTTACAATTAGTCAGTATAACATGTCTATGGAGAAAAATAATCTGGGGAGCAGCTCCCAGACACACTGAGAAAATGCCATAAGAACTACTCAGAATGATTATATCATAAAAAGGTACCTCTGTCATAAAATATATATATAATTGACTATATATATATATATATATATATATTATTATATAACAATATCTATATATATATATATTTTATTTGTACAATTATTCGATGAGAATATTTTGAAAACAAAACAGCATGTAAGCTGTAGCAATCTTACATTTTCAGGTTCAACTCCAATATCTTCACAAAACTTTTCCATGCCTTCAGGACCTACAATATCATCGCTACCTGCAGTAAAAGGATTATATCTAAATTAAAATGCACCAAGCGCCGTACAGGGTGTACACAGCTTTACAGAGATTAACAGTGTATTAATATGCACGAGAAGACAAAGATGGGCATGATTTATTCACAGGTTGTTTCGTCAAAAGGTGTAACTGGAGAAAACAGTGGATAAAATAACATGTCCACACAAGGCTTGTCATGCACACAGTCTCGCTCACACCCGTGATCTGATCTCAAAATGAAAGTATATTGTATAGTATAGTATATTATATATACAAATATTTAAAAAAAAATCATAAATTAAAAAAGGATATTGTGGGAATATGTAAAAGTAATGTGCTTTGTTTTAATATACACAGTACCTGTTCAGTAAATCATTAACTAAAAAATGAGTAAGATCTGTGTACAAAATAAGACAAGAGCTTACAATTGAGAATTATAGTTGATATAGCTGTGAACCAAACATCACAACAGTAACTTGGGTGTATTAACTCTATATAGCAGAAATAAATATATCTCAAAACCAAAACATGGCAGCATTATTAGGTATGAGGTCATTCTCAATGTCACCCACCATTCCAGTTTTGTGTCACTGACTAATTTACTCTCCAATTTAGACACTGTGGGGCTGATGTAAGGATAGGCACAGTGCAAAAAACTGCTAATGCAAAATCCAAATTGCCTAGCAGCCAGGAAATTATTTTGTACTGTGGCCTATGTAAGCTTAAGAGCAATGCAAATTACTCAACACACACAAATTATGAGTTGCAATCATGGTAATGAGGATCGCAATGAGCAGCGCCTGTGCATCGGGGTATTTAGCGGCCGCACTTACAGCCCAGAGGTGAGGCGAGTTAGGAGCACAGAGACAAGCAGGCGCTGTGTGAGATTTGTGGAGCACAAAAATCAAACAAAAAAAATAATAATAAAATGTCAGACGAAAGGCAGCAAAGTCCTCTTAACATGGAAAAGAATGGTTTTCTGAGGAAGAGAGGTCACTCACCATGAAAGTGAGTTATTTGGAAAAGCCTCAGCCAACATCAGTTATGCTACCAAACAAGTCATATGATCCTCTATTTTGGAGAAAGCCACGGTTACCAGGGCAGTCAACCAGGGGACAAAAGGTGAAATTCAGCTCATTATAATGTTTACGCCCGCTTAGTATGCCAGATCCACACCCAATTCCATGCTCTTTTCTTCACTTGAATACATTTCAGTATCATTTCAATGGATCAATGATGGCAAAGTGCTAATTTGATAGCGGTGCACAGCTCCAAGCGAAAACCATTCTTTACATACAAAACATTTTTAATGGAATCTAAAAGTTCAACTTTACGGCCACTAAACACTGTTTGAGTGTGCAAAACAGGGATTTTGGACGCAATATGGGCGTTTTCCAGCCGCCAATCACTTTGCACATATCCTTACAGCAGCTCCAATGTGAGTAAAATGGTTTTTGGGTGAGCAAAAATGTAACATCACCTTGAAGAGTACTTTCAATAAATACTGTACATACTTATGGGGTATGCATTAACTACAACCTTACATTAACAGTAATTCTACTTTGAACTACTGTATAAAAACCTGGCCTTAAAAACAACAGCTATTCTTATGTGCTTTATTAACAAGAACAATTAACAAAACAATAATATTATATTCCTTATTGATCGCCTTGCTACAGCAATATAAAGCATCTCTCCAAACACAAAATTTATCATATAGCTTTATCTTCCAAAAATGACAGAAAGGTCAATTGGTAAAATAGATTGAGAGGCACCAAGACGGCCCAGAGAAATCCAAACTCAAGAATCCAGTTACTTGTTCACCAGTGACAAACATGCACGGCAAGACAGTGTACTTACTGGTCACGTGTTTCTGGCAATTCCCAGGCAGGCTACAAATAGCAGTACCTGCACTCCCTAGCTACCACATGCAGTATATTAACAAATGACCATTGATACACCGGGAACCAACAAAGTACAAGAAGACTGACAGCATGCAAACTCGAGATCTGCAGCAAACTTGTTATAATTGTTTGCTATACTTTGTTAGGCAGTGTATATGCAGTGTATATATAATCCAGCAAATATGAGGTCAGTGTGGCAGAGGCAGCTTTGTAAAAATACTGCCAAAAAGGAGTAATTTTTCATGCACTGTTGTTTTATTAATTTAAAGTTTAATTAAAAAAAAATAATCTGGATGTAGACTGTGCTAGACTGTGTTAATTAGTGTGCATGTTTACAAATACATATAAAACATGTAGGTCAAATGATTTAACTTTAAAATACGGATTGTTTTAAGCTAACATTACTGGATTTATCTGCAACAATCATCTTGTAATGTCAACAAATCAACAGGTGGCAGCATTGCTCCATCAAGGTCTACCAAATTTCTTTCCTCTCCCAATGACTGCATCGGCCAGCGAAGGAAACCTGGATCCATGTTGTCTAGATGACCAAAAACCACCATGCATGTGTGTTCACTTTCTGCTACACAAAAATATTTAAATCAAGCTAGAATTCAGTCACAGCAAGGTATCAATTCTACTTTAGATGTGACAAGATACTTTCAAGAGCGTTCTATAGAGGTGTAAGCAAGCTGTGTTCGTACCATACTTCCATTAGAAATGAGCAATCAAAGACACTTAACTCCATCATGTGTCTCTTTTATTTTATTTTCTTGATCCTGTTGTTTTTACTTTCTCAACCCCGGGGACATAACACAAGGGGAACGGTATGTAAAATTGAATGGTTTGCAAAAATGAAGTAAAATGGAATATCTGACAAATATCTGTATCATTAATATGCCCAAAAGTCAAAACAACTTATATAACAAAACTCAGACATTAAGTCCTACCTGCATATTCATAAAACCACTCCAAACATCTTTTACTTGAGAAAACTTCTTCAGTTTTGATCCTAGATGCTTCATGTTTTCTGCACATGCTTTAAATGAAGCAAAAACAGTAGGAATATTAGGTCAAGTCAGAAAAAACAGGGAGACAGAGAAAATCCTTAATTTTTTTCTTGTTTTTCAGTACACATTTATTATTTGTGAAAGGAGGAAGGGGCAGTCTTTAATTGTTTAAAGTAGTGCTGGGACAAATATCTGAGTATATTTTTACGTATTCGAAGACAAAAAAGAATGCCTGTGTCCATCAGAAATGGGGGCGGGGGGCATGCCCTGATGGAGCCCCATTCGTGGGTGGAAAGGCCTTTCTTACTAATGGAATATTTTTTTACTTTAATATAGTGTTACATATAACGATTTGATAACGTTTTCAAAATGACTGAATATCCGAACATGAAAATTTCACGTTCGTCCCAGCACTAGTTTAAAGTGATTGTAGCTAACAAAATAATTCCATTCTTACCTGTCATGCACTTCAATTCATTATACAGTATACAGTTTTGAAAGAAACACATGTATTTTAATTTTAAAAACATCCTATCCAGTATTACACTTGCTTAAAAATAAATCACGCTTTCCCTGATCCTTTCACCTGGAGAGTGAAATTATCCCCACCCCTTCAACAGCTTCTTTCCTGTCATTAACCAACTAGCTGCTTCCCCTATTGATTGACATGCTTGACATACAGACACTAAGGTTAAATGACCTAAGAAGTGAAAGCTTTCTTTAACCGAATAGAATACCAAATATCTTTCTTTAAAATGAAATGCATGTTTGCTAGAACATGTGTTTCTTTCAGAACAGCATATATGAGGCATATGTAGCTAATGGAATTATTGCTTTAACTACAATAACTAACTGTTTTTCATATTAGAAACTATATGCAACCAGTCCAATCAAGTTTACCTATCGTGTCTACTTTTTTTGGCAGATAAGTCGTCTCCTGTTGTAGGTCTCCTCTTTTTTCTAGGTGGCATTGTTTTAGAATAGCAGTCTGAGGAACTGCAAGACCGAAGGCTCCCTAAATTTAAAGAAAAAGTGTCATTTTTTATTTATTTATTTTTTAAAGCTGCATCATCTACAAGTACACAAAATACAATTCCAGAGCGATGGAGGTGATTATGTGTTTGGAGAGGATATGAATTCACAGGAGGACATTTCATTTGCAACACCATGAACAGAAATAACTCATTTAAGCCTGAATGGTATAACAATCAGATTTACAAATTTCCACAGGGCCCAATTCTGGTTATGTAATTTTATGCAACCATTCTAAAATGCATAAAGGGGGAAAGACAAGTGAAAAAGGATTATAATTATGTTAACACACTGTAGTAAGAACTTGTCCAAAGAGGTATGACAATTTAAAAACAAAGCATACCTGGCAGCACAATGTAAAGGGGTAAGGTAAGACAATCAAAATAATACAACTGTATCCCAAACATTAAGACAGTAGGTCAATGTGTAGCATCTTTATGCAACTGACACATGACCTCAATATAGCACAACTACCAGGTCAATGTCATAGACACTAATATATTAAGAAAACAAGGTTTACATGACCTTTAAAAATGTGAAGTTCTAAGGCTTTGCGCACAAAAAAAACAACAGGAAAGGATTAACTTTTCTTGTGCGACACATACAATCTACCTTGACCTAGGGACTCACAGAGCACAGGGGTACTGAGGACTTGGAAATGAAAAAGTCACATGACTCCAATATGATGGCCATCTTAGGTCACAGGGAGCTGTTACTTTTAATATGGTACATGGGCTATTAACAGTAGTAATGTTTTGTGGCAGCAGGATTGCAAACTCATACAAGCTACTGTACCTTACAGTGACATTTAAAAAAAGAAACACATTGCAGGGGTTTTAATACCTGTCTGGTGATTGTCTTGGCTAACGTCTTCTGTCAGATTCTGTAATAAAAATATGTCATCATCCGTCTTGCATTGCAGAAACTTTCAACACGATTAATAT
Source organism: Polyodon spathula (assembly GCF_017654505.1). Classification (NCBI taxonomy): domain Eukaryota; kingdom Metazoa; phylum Chordata; class Actinopteri; order Acipenseriformes; family Polyodontidae; genus Polyodon; species Polyodon spathula. The sequence continues at coordinate 56,469,995 of NC_054534.1, read as the reverse complement.
ACAGAAGCAGAGAATAAACAAGTACCATTTAGAAAGTGTTCCTGTTTCATTTTAAATCACAGAATTAACCATTCAAAACTCAACAGGTGCTAGCAAAGACAAAAGATGAAGCATATTCTGCCTAAAAATACACTTGCTGCTCCTAAATTACAAAACAGCTGTGAACTTGTGACTGAAAACCCAACCATGATAAAGGTCTGCATTTCCACAGAATTTTATGAAAAAGATAGTAGTCTCTCTTCAGGGTGATGGGCCATTTACTGTATTATTGGTCTTTTGGTCAACACCAGACCTCAAAATGCTTCACAAACCTTTTACAATTCTGTCATAATTCTATCACGGTTAGCCAAGCCTTATCTAAGGCCCGAGTGTAATTCTGTTTTATGATTGCAGCTTACTTTTCTATACTCCTTCTCAGAAGACATTTTGTATGGTTCGTACCCACTGCAACTGCCAGCAAAAAGGAAAGGAGGGGGGGGTTATACGGGTTCTTTGCTTCTCTGAAGTGCAAAGAATTTCACTTACAATAAAAACGTTATCATAACCCTGGTTCCCTGAAAGAGAAATGTACAGTGGCTTGCGAAAGTATTGACACCCTTGGCATTTTTCCTATTTTGTTGCCTTACAACCTGGAATTAAAATGGATTTTTTGGGGGTTTGTATCATTTGATTTACACAACATGCCTACCACTTTGAAGATGCACAATGTTTTTTATTGTGAAACAAACAAGAAATAAGACAAAAAAAACAGAAAACTTGAGCGTGCATAAGTATTCACCCCCCCCCAAAGTCAATACTTTGTAGAGCCACCTTTTGCAGCAATTACAGCTGCAAGTCTCTTGGGGTATGTACCTATAAGCTTGGCACATCTAGCCACTGGGATTTTTGCCCATTCTTCAGGGCAAAACTGCTCCAGCTCCTTCAAGTTGGATGGGTTCCGCTGGTGTACAGCAATCTGTAAGTCATACCACAGATTCTCAATTGGATTGAGGTCTGGGCTTTGACTAGGCCATTCCAAGACATTTAAATGTTTCCCCTTAAACCACTCAAGTGTTGCTTTAGCGGTATTCTTAGGGTCATTGTCCTGCTGGAAGGTGAACCTCCGTCCCAGTCTCAAATCTCTGGAAGACTGAAACAGGTTTCCCTCAAGAATTTCCCTGTATTCAGCGCCATCCATCATTCATTCAATTCTGACCAGTTTCCCAGTCCCTGCCGATGAAAAACATCCCCACAGCATGATGCTGCCACCACCATGCTTCACTGTGGGGATGGTGTTCTCGGGTGATGAGAGGTGTTGGGTTTGCGCCAGACATAGCGTTTTCCTTGATGGCCAAAAAGCTCAATTTTAGTCTCATCTGACCAGAGTACCTTCTTCCATATGTTTGGGGAGTCTCCCACATGCCTTTTGGCGAACACCAAACGTGTTTGCTTATTTTTTTCTTTAAGCAATGGCTTTTTTCTGGCCACTCTTCCATAAAGCCCAGCTCTGTGGAGTGTACGGCTTAAAGTGGTCCTATGGACAGATACTCCAGTCTCCGCTGTGGAGCTTTGCAGCTCCTTCAGGGTTATCTTTGGTCTCTTTGTTGCCTCTCTGATTAATGCCCTCCTTGCCTGGTCCGTGAGTTTTGGTGGGCGGCCCTCTCTTGCCAGGTTTGTTGTGGTGCCATATTCTTTCTATTTTTTAATAATGGCTTTAATGGTGCTCCGTGGGATGTTCAAAGTTTCGGATATTTTTTTATAACCCAACCCTGATCTGTACTTCTCCACAACTTTGTCCCTGACCTGTTTGGAGAGCTCCTTGGTCTTCATGGTGCCGCTTGCTTGGTGGTGCCCCTTGCTTAGTGGTGTTGCAGACTCTGGGGCCTTTCAGAACAGGTGTATATATACTGAGATCATGTGACAGATCATGTGACACTTAGATTGCATACAGGTGGACTGTATTTAACTAATTATGTGACTTCTGAAGGTAATTGGTTGCACCAGATCTTATTTAGAGGCTTAATAGCAAAGGGGGTGAATACATATGCACGCACCACTTTTCCGTTATTTATTTTTTAGAATTTTTTTAAACAAGTTATTTTTTTCATTTCACTTCACCAATTTGGACTATTTTGTGTATGTCCATTACATGAAATCCAAATAAAAATCCATTTTAATTCCAGGTTGTAAGGCAACAAAATAGGAAAAATTCCAAGGGGGGTCAATACTTTCGCAACCCACTGTAACCATTACTGAATGAGTATTTACCTCCTAAAGGCGTAAAACCTGAAATTGTATACCAAAGCTGCTCAGCGAGCCTGTGACACAGTCATGGCCCTGCCCACAAGGACACAAAAGTACTGCGCTCACAGATCTCAGCATCATTTTCCTTCAAGCCTGCTGCAGTCATGGATGCAACGACCTTGAAGGCTAATGGTTACATTCCGATTTCATGGACCCAGGGTTATAAGAGCAACCCAACGTTCCTTTTCAAGTATGAAATGTAAATACCAAAATGGATGACTGTACCAAAGGGCAAGACTGGGGAATGACCGGAATGCCACAAGGCTATGCCAAGGGCTGCCTTATGCGTACCATTCGGAACCCCAGTAATGAATAGCTAGGGCAAAATATTGAGCACAATTTTCACCTCTATGTCTGTGTTTTAAGGATCGACTGACAGCCTGCCCTTAACACTGGTTCCAAAACCTAGTAAAAAGGCAGCATCCTTGGATAGCAGCTCTAAATTAGGCACCAGGACAAAGGCAGCAATTGAAGCCTCAACCAGTGGGAGAGGTGCCAGGCCCAGCTTCTCCACATCATGCACCCTATATAGGCATACCTGTCAAGTCTCCCGCTTTCAGGAGCGATCCCCCAGTCGGGACCCGCTTAATATTGGCACCTGCTATTATGATTCCAACATGAGTTGGGAGATTGCAAGTCTGCCTCTTGGGCATATAACATGCACCACAGAACTGCCACGTTTCAACACCCCCCTGCAGGACGGGATTAACACTCCCGTACCCCCAGCTGTTACTGGATGGTCCCAGCAAGACTGGATCTCAAAAGAGAACATCTGGCTGAACAGAAGGATATGGGAGAGGCGGTAGGCTCATCCTCGAAAATCGACTGCCTTGTTTCCCCTGCTATAGGCCAGGGCACTTACAAGGTTGCAGAAAGGTGCACAAAATTCACAGAGGCTGCGATTAGTACTTTTAAGCCAGTTTAAAGGCAACTAATACAGTTTAAAGGCATAATGTGGACAAGGCCTTAGGAATGTACTGACTTTCACACCAGACAAAATTCACCATTTCCAAATATATGATGACAACAGGCCTACATCGTTCATACCATATCAATGTTTCACCTTCATTTCAGTTTACTGAATACATTATTTTGACCATGCAAAGTTTAATCAAATATGGAAGAGTGCCTGAAGACCCAGCCTTCATTAGCCCCACCTATTCACACGATCAGCATCTAAGGTTTATCCATAATTCACCAAATCACAATAGGAGGACTGTAACAGGGAGAGATCTGTGCTGACTCTGCTGGCATGTTCACGGGCTGCAGGAAGAGGGCGGCAGTCGCCCAACAGCCGCCTGTGAGTCATGGCAATGACACGGGGAGGTGGGAAAGGGTGTGTGTGGACTTTCCCCCTCTCTGAATGGCTGGGTGATTGTTGGTCCTATAAAATAACGCTCTGTTGTTTCCTCAGGTCTGCCCACTTAGACGCACCAAGAGTGCGGAAGCTTTGATTCAGGACCGGGAATCAGCCGGGATTAAATAAACTCACAGCGAGAAAGAGAGAGAGCGGGGAACCCTTGGGCAGACCCCGGCGTATTGTAAAAGAGCAGGCTAGATAGCCGACAGAGTAGGACGGTGATCCGGGTCGTGCGGGTAGCGGCGACCGGGATAACGCTGCCGAGTGCAGCACCTTTTATTTGTAGTTTTATTACTGTTTTATTTTCCCTTGTTCTTTTCGTCTTCTGTTTTCATTATTATTTCTTTGAGCACCTGCGAGTGCATTTGCTGTTCGTGTACCAGCTGTGGTATTTCCGTGGTGCTGTCTATCATCGTTGATAGGCAGCCCACGGTCAACAGTGCCCTCTGCCGGAGAAAAATAAGAACCGGCCCAAAATAAAACTGGGCACCTGTGTGGTGTTTCCAAATACACCTGTCTGTCTCATTACCCACACCCCTTCCACAAGGACATACCCCCCTCCGCATGTGTAGTATGCCTACAAATATATTGTGTTTGTTTGATAGCCATTCAGAGTAAGAGGCTTTCCTGAAGAAAATGAAGTGGTAGATTTAAAAAAAAAAAGAAACAAATAAACATCTTCAGCATAACGATAACATGCGAGTAAACGTTACATCCTCTCTCTCTCAGATGACTGAGTCTTTACATAAGGATAATGAATGTTTTCCACTTTGTATTTCAGACAGAACATATCTTTGCATTGCTTTGATACTGAAATCCTTCTACTCTGGTCAAATTTGCAGGTTTAAATGGAGACGGATTTAGGTGGGTTGGAAAGTCCTGTTTCTGCTCCCAATTCCTTGAGGTCCTTTAAGAACCACCTGGATGAGGTCCTGGGATCAATTTGCTAATAGAACTGGACCAGCATCGATGGACCAAACAGCCTTTTTCTGTTTGCTGTTTTACATTCTTATAAACAACTGGCAGCAAACACATCAAACAAGAGCAGTGTACTATGCATGAGCTTTATCCCTTACCTAAACAAAGTAATCTTAGAGGACATTTCCTGAGGTATGATTTGAAGGTTCGTTAATCAGTACACCTACATAAAGCAGTTATTTTCTTGTACAGCTGTGTTCGAAGGTTCGTTCACCAGCCAGGAATTCAAAGGTAGTTTTAAACCTTTGAAGGTTCGTCAGTGGCTTTTTTTTCTCTGTTAACAGAAACCATTTGACAATGTGCGAATACTATAAATAACTGGTGTGCAAACTTGTTAAAACGCTGCCCCCCCCGCCCCGCCCCCCCTCCACACACATTGAAATGTTAGAACTTTTTTATTCCCAATTTAATGTAACTAGCATATTTTGTCTTAGATTTAACAACAAAAAAGTCCATGTTTAGCCAAAATACATAAGCATGTCACAAATTCAGCATTGAAATTTTTTACACGAACAAGTGAACATTTAGCTAACATGTTAAATCTTAGTTTCTAACAAATAAATCTGTGAATTAATATTTTTTTGAACACTTTGCTAACATTTCTAACAAATACATCTGTGAAAAAATACATGTAACAAATCTTTTTTTACTAAGTTGGCGATTCAACATTTACCTAACAGATAAATCTGAAAAACATTATCGTTCAGCAATTAAATCTAAAACAATAAATCTGTATTTCTGCGTGAGCGAGACAGTGACAGTCTGACAGCCACTACCTTTGACCTTATTTCTGATTGGTCCATTGCAACACAAATAGCGCGACTAGAAATAAAACAAATGTATTGCTTCATTCGTGCCGCTCGCTTCCCTTGCGGTGTGCATTACTCTATTAGAATTTGTTTTTTGTTTTTGAATTCACTCGTGGTTTGCATCCAGTGTGCACAGTCCATTAACAAGCGCTTACACTCCCACTTATCTGTTAACATATATGTATTTGACTACCCCCCCCCCTTACTGACTCTCTGCATCCCTACTGTTTTCTTTAAAGAGTACCATATGTGTCCCCCCACCCTGCATCACAGGTGGCGAAGGTATTTTTTAAATTTTATTTAACAACCCAATGTATTATCAGCAGTAAGAATCAAAACTCCAAGCAATTACCAGCCTGTTGAGTGTATGGTAAATCTTGTGAATGTTTGCCAGAGTAGACAGGTGAGAGTTCAGCTGAATATCTACAGAGAAAAAAAAAACAGAACAAATATTAACTTATGAATAAACTATTGCAATCCATACTAGAATATTTTAAGTTTTATGATAATCCTATAATTCTTAAATATTTTTTTCAGCAGGCTACTTAGGGCTGGAAAGATCAACTTTTACTTAACAGTCTGTCTATACTTCCCCCACCCCCCAGAGATTTTAAACTAAAATTATCAGGAAGCAGCTGGCAATTTGAGCAAATCAATCCCCTCCTACAGTATATGGTTGCCTGGACATGACTCATAGTAATGGAATGACTCATTTAGTAAGTGTATTGGTGGTCCAAACTTAAAAACAAATACCTGATCATAAACACCAGTTTAAACAGAAAATGCTGGCTTACAAGAGGTTACAGTGGCTCTCAAAAGTATCCACCCCCCTTGGACTTTTCTACATTTTATTGTGTTACAACATGGAATCAAAATGGATTTAATTAGGAGTTTTTGCCACTGATCAACACAAAAAAGTCCATAATCTCAAAGTGAAAAATAAAATCTAGAAATTGTTCTAAAAATTAATTGAAAATAACATAAAATAATTGATTGCATAAGTATTCACCCCCTTTGCTATGACACACCTAAATAAGCTCTGGCGAAACCAATTGTCTTTAGAAGTCACATAATTAGTTGAATGGAGTCAAACTGTGTGCAATTAAGGTGTTTCACATGATTTCAGGTTAAATACACCTGTCTCTGGGAGGTCCCACAGTTGGTTAGTACATTTCCTAACAAAAACTACATCATGAAGACGAAGGAACATTCAAAGCAAATCTGGAATGTTCTTCAAAAGCACCAATCAGGGGTAGGATATAAGAACATTTCCAAGGCATTGAATATCCCCCGGGCACAGTAAAGTCCATGTGAAAGTCGAACTGTGAATCTATCTAGAACAGGCCATCCTCATAAACTGAGTATCCGGGCGAGAAGGGCACTAGTCAGGGAGGCCACCAAGAGGCCTATGGCAACTATAAATGAGTCTTCCACGGCTGAGCTGGGAGAGACTGTGCATAAGGCAACAATAGCCTGGGTGCTTCACAAACATTGCCTTTATGGAAGAGTGGCAAAAAGAAAGCCATTGTTGAAAAAAACTCACATCAAATCTCAGCTAGAGTTTGCCAGAAGGCATGTGGGAGACTCTGAGACCAAGAGGAAGAAGATTATATAATAGACCGTTCCAAAATAGACCTTTTTGCCCTCAACACTAAGCGCTATGTTTGGCGCAAGCCTAACACCGCACATCATCCTGAAAACACCATCCCTACCGTGAAGCACGGTGGTGGCAGAATCATGCTATGGGGATGCTTCCGTTTGTTAGGGCCTCGAAAGCTCGTAAAGATAGAGGGCAAAATGGATGCAGCAAAGTACAGAGAAATCCTGGAGGAAAACCTGCTGAAAGTCTGCAAGAGACCAGGAACTTGGGAGAAGATTAATCTTCCAGCAAGACAATGACCCCAAACATACAGCCAAAGACACACTGGAGAGCCTTAAAAACAAAAAGGTCAATGTCCTGGAGTGGCCCAGTCAAAGCCCGGACCTCAATCCAATTGAGAATATGTGGAAAGAGTAAGAGAAAATTGCAGTGTCCAGATGTGCAAAGCTGGTAGAGCCATATCCAAATAGACTCATGGCTGTAAGTGCTGCCAAAGGTGCCTCTACCAAATATTGACTCAATGGGGTGAATACTTATGCAATCAATTATTTTCTGTTCTAAATTTGTAATTAATTTAGAACAATTTGTAGATTTTATTTTTCACTTTGACATTATGGACTTTTTTGTGTTGATCAGTGGCAAAATCTCCTAATTAAATCCATTTTGATTCCATGTTGTAACACACTAAAATGTGGAAAAGTCCAAGGGGGGGTGAATAAGAGCCACTGTATATGCAAGCGGTTATGCCTAAGGAAGTAATTTCATAAACCAAGAGTAAACTGCCAGGTACATCCATTCACTGTGTACTACACGTCTCACAGGTGCAGTTTTGAAAGAAACGAGTTTTGAAAAAGTGTTTTAAAGAAAGTTCCCTTGACTGCCTTGCTTTCTGGTTGTCAGGCATCATTTCATTTCCTAGGTCAATCACCTGAGTCAGCATTGTCTTTGGGGTCAAAGATGGTCATTCAATTAGAGAATGTAGGAGGTTGGTTAATGACGGAAGATACGCATTGAAGGAGTGGGGATTTCAGTTTCTGGATGAGATGTCTTTATTAATCTATCATCATATTTTGTGATGCACTTGCTTTTGTCAGCAATGAAAATGCAAAACTACCTGAAAGTAAGACTAACAAACAGCGCTATTTTTAAGAAAATGTATTTTTAAACAGCACATCTGAGACCTATATAGCAGACATGGAATTACTATGTTTCTTTTTTTTTCTTTTTACTTACAACCACTTTAAGCAACAGCCCTACTACAGTAACCTTTTTGATACCATACACTGGTATTGTGCAATACTGTTCTATGAGGTGTAGGAAGCCCAAATTGTATGCACATTCAAGGTCAGCAGAAACGTGTTAGAATGAATGTATCTGCAAAATTAATTCAGCCCATACACACACAAATTACTTCATTCTCCTATCTTAAACAGCACCCATACACTTACTTTTAGCGTATAGTATGAACCACTGTTTGGCTGCTTAAAACTAGGGCATCACACAGTAAGCACCCAGTCACTTCAATACAGGCAATACATATGGGAAGGCCCAGTGATACAGGTACAGTATGGTCTTTGCTCTGCGGCTCCAACATGATACTGGTAACAAACTGAAATCTCACTATGCTATTAACTAGCTCTGCCTTCTTCAGATAGCACATAATTATACATGTAGTATACTTTCTATAGCATTCGACTATTTTTGCAAATATTTCTCACACCCTATCAACTTACCTTAAGAAAAATACTACAGTAGCTGTAACTGCTGTAAAAATATCTACTGAAAAATAAATAAACTGACAGGGACTTCTACTGCATAAAACAAATGTCACAATATTTATTTTCGTCACTCAGTAACAATGTTAGTTTTGCTTTATGGTAATTAGACGTATTCAGGTCATGCTAAAAACGTACCTCTGCTTAACCAATACAAACACTGCAAATGGTATTTTTTTATTCCTCGTCAGGCCAAGCCTGCCACTGTGTAACATAACAGTACAGTCAACTTTACATCGAGTTTAACTAAGTATCAAGAGAGCAAATAGCGTTCTGGGATTTGTAGTTTATTTGCCGACAAAAACAAATGCGTCTCAAAATACGACCACGGTGTAATAAACTACATTGACCAAGATTCCTCACAGATTGCGATTTCATTCAACACCACCTCCTGATACTTACCCCTAAAACTAATCAATGTATTTTGTATCATTCCAGAAATCTACCAAACAAAAATGCATATATATTAGTCAATATGTTATTTTTGCATTGATTTATTGTAAAGCGTACACTAATTTCGCAGGTAACAAAAATGTAAAACGACATACAGACAACTGCGTCACAATTTCCCCCTATGTAATCATCTGCAGTTTCTTTAAAAACTGACCTATTTTGTTACAAAATACCGTTTAAAATCTCTCTGATGCGATGCATACCAAATATGCCATTGTCTCGTCGCTGCTTTTGTTTTCTCCACTATGCTACAGTAGTCTTCTTGAAAAACAGCCGTTAACAAAGACACGGTATATTACACAAGACAACCAAAGTATTCGCCAATGACAACATGTTACCTCTTCTAACCAAAGTCAGAATGTTAATAAAATTATTTCTATCTGTTGAACAGAAATAAATAAAATAAGGGTCACAAGAGAGTCGCTATAACGGAAATTAAAAACACATTAGAAGTCGAAAACATATAAACACTTTTCTATGTTTGGTACCCCCCTACTAACAACCAAATATGTTATAAAAGTAAATCGTCACTATGTACTTACTAGCTGCATCAGAGTGCATTTTTATCAAACACACTGAATCTCGTCTGTGTAATTCTGCAGAGCGGCCAGTGGGAGGGACGTGACAAGTTATGACACGCCCACGACTGTTGTAGGTAGACAGTGGTTTTACGCCCATTCCGCCCTTCAATGCAGTCTATTTGTCAAGCACTATGTCAATCACTAGCTGTCCTTGCTTCAATTTAATACTCGGACTGAGATGTCAAAGTTGCTGGGAAACCCCGCCCTTAACTAATTATATTGGTCCAAAGACTCACCACATTTATCGATTACAGGCGTACAGTATCCTCATGCAAAAAAAAAAAACACCCCATGACGAAATTTAATTGGAGAATGTCCCTTGTTATCTTTCACCATTGGAGGAAGAAGCTCTCCATCACAAGAGATAGCGTACATACTGAGACGCTATTGGCCCTGCTATGGAGTTTTGTTCATTATAAGGTGTGGCGGCTACATTGAGAACCACTGGGGTTAATAGCACTGCACTCACAGTAGTAGTAAGTTGAGATCATCTGGTAGTTAGCGCCCCATGGGTGCAAGGACAGAGTCGCAGCTGCGTCCGATTTTCAATGTCAGAGTTGCACTAAAAAAACTAGCCTTGTGTAGGTGCAAGGTTTTATCGAAACTTTGTGGGCGTTTCAAGGCGTTCCCTGTTTTTTTTTTTTACCCACCTCCCAGTTTACCGGCAATTTTCAATCAGTAAGTTGTATTCCAGATCAGTGCCTTTACCAAGCTAAATTTAGTCTGTTTTACTTAGGTCACTGGTGTGCTTTGAGTTGTTCTAAATGAATCGCAGTTGTTGCAACGATCCGTAAAATAAGTTTTTTTTTTTTTTTAATTATTTATTTATTTAAATTATTATTAAGAATGGCCGGGTTTGTGTGAAATGTACAATCTGTGCTTATATACAAACTTATAGCACGACTAGAGCTTTAATTGTGAGACAAACATGGCATTACGCCTTGTACAGTTTAAAATGCTTCGTGAAAGACACCTTAATAAAAACCCGTCCTTCGGATAAGACGGAAAACTGAGGTCCTATTTATTGTATGTGACTGCAGCAATTGTTAATGCATAGTTCACCCTTAGTGTCTGTACGTCGCTTTGGATAAAGGCGTCTGCTAAATTATTAGGCTTCCTAGCCGAATAATCCCAGCCAAAGGCTGGGAAGCCTATTGTTATTGTTAAAGTTTTTTTGTTTTGTTTTTGTTTTGCTTCGAAGCTGTGTGACTGATCAGGTTCTGACTTGGCAGTTAACAAGCTGGATACATTGGCTGTCATGCTGAAATTTTTTTGCTGCTGCGTCCTTGCAATTGGAGGCATGACGCGTTTTTCGATGAAACCTTCTAAATCTTCTTGGGAATCGGTGAAGGGATTGATCTGAAACTTGGCAAATATCATCAGCATCCAAACCTGCATCAAGTTTGCGAAGCAGAAGTTGCTGTGATAAATTATAATGTCGAAATGGCTGCCACAAACTTTAACGAAATGGGACCTTAACAGCAAACTGCTGCTGTTTGAAATCCGTTTGTCCAACAAACTCCAAACTTGGTAGTTATTATCCCAGTGACAATGGAATACAAATATGTCAAAATGGTTATGTTTTATAAAACAAGGTGTACGTTTATGTCTGAATTTTAAAACTGCCTCAGTTGACAAATGGTTTACTTAACTAACTCAAAACTTCACAAGCATCATCCTTGACACTTAACAATACAACTGACTTTTAAGAAACTCGCATTAAACAAGATGGCTGCCTGACGCATTTTTGAAAAAAATCACTTTCAAAATCTTTTTCTGTGGAACAGTTGAAGTTGCTGATTTTAAACTTGGCACATTGAGAACACAACACGCTTAGACGGGTACTGATACTGGGGCTTGGGAGCCGTAAAACTGCCTGGCAGTTCGAGTTATTTTTTTATTCCCAAAACTTTAAACTGCTGCTGCTTCGAAGCTGTGTGACTGATCAGGTTCTGACTTGGCAGTTAACAAGCTGGATACATTGGCTGTCAGATGCTGAAAAGTTTTTGCTGCTGCGTTCTTGCAATTGGCGCTATGACTAGCCATGTACGAAAATGACACCCTTAGTACGGTAGGCATGATTAACATAGTCTGCAAGATAGTGCCAATTCCACTGAACTAAGGGGATCATTTTTGTACAGGGTTAGTTTTATTTACCAGTTCTAAAATTGCAATTTTCAATAAGGGACTTTGAAGTCACAAGCCTGCGACTCTGCATAGTATCTCAGTATTTAAATAGCATCAATAAATACACACACGCCCTCTCGCCAAGGATTGTGCTGGAAAAGCTTGAAAGGCAAATAATATGGCTCAAACAGGTTGCCCTAAAAAAAGAAAATCTAATTTCACAGAGGAAGAGACACACATTATTTTGGAAGAAGTAATACATAATTAATCGGTTATGTTTTGAAAAGGCCCTCGTATAGAACATTGAAAAGCAGAAAAAAGAAGGCATGGTAAACAATAGCTAATAATGTTGTGTCGAAGACATCGTGAACTATTGCAGACATCAGAAAAAGGTATTACGATGTTAAGCCCCTGCTAAAGACAAATTAGCAACAAAAAACGAGGGGCACTGGAGGGGTCCTTCCACAAACATACAATTAATTAACCAGTGCTGATGAACAGGTGTCCATAATTATTAATACACATCTGATCGGGGGAGTTGGTGGCCATGATATTTAAAAACACTGACGTGGAGTCTAATGTTCTGCCAGGAACATATGCAGGTTACATTGGCACTTAAGCTGAACCCCAGCTGGCAGTGTTGCTCGCAAGGGACGTAGGAAAAAAGTATGTATTTATTTGCCCTCTTAACTAATGCAGTCGTTATTACCTGATTGATGCATTTAGACATTGAATACTGGGAGATACCAGAAACATCAGCAGGTGGTATTTGAAATGAGCCGGTTGCATAAAAGGTTAAAGTAGCAGTAACCTTGATATGCACTTTTATGACGCAGCTTCTGGCAGTAGCCCTCTAGATCAGTGCTTTTCAACACAGGTCCTGGGAACCTACTTTGTCTGCTGGTTTTCATTCCAACTGAGCTCTCAGTTACTTAACTAGACCCTTAGTTGAAATGACAGTTTGCTTAATTGGATCCTTTTAATTGTTTTCAGTTCTTATAGTTGCATTTCAAGTTATAAAATGTTACAGCTAACTTGAAATTTGCAACTGCTTATCAATCTTTCAATCAATCAATCTTTATTTTATATAGCGCCTTTCATAGTGGAACACCATCACAAAGTGTGTTACAAGATGCAGTAAATACAAGAAAATCCATAATACTTCAAATAGAGAAATGCATAAAACATGATATACAGTGGAAAGTGCATAATACATGAAAAAATAGTACACTAAATACAGTGGAAAGTGCATAATACATGAAATAGTACAATAAATACAGTGGAAAGTGCAGAATACATGATAGTAACAATACATGAAATAGTAGCAGCAGCTAATAACAAATACCAGGCTTAAGGAGCATGGAAACCAACAGAGAACAGGTGGGTTTTGAGAGTTTATTTTAAGTGCTGAAATTTTTTTTAAAAAGTCTAATTAAGCAAATCATTATTTCAGTTAGGAGCCTAGTTAAGTAACTGAGAGCTCAGTTGGAATGAAAACCAGCAGACACAGTGGGTCTCCAGGACTGGGTTTGAAAACCACTGCTCTAGAATAGATCATCCTTTAGGGACCCATTTTCAAACGAGACGCGACGGCGCAGCGGGGCTTGCGCTGCTTTTTTTGTGCGTAAGGACAGTCGCAGTCCGATTTTCAATATCAGAGTTGCGTTTGATTCAGGTTTTGTCGGAACGTTGTGTCCGTTTCAGGGCGTTTCTCTGTTCCTTTGACACACTGCCCAGTTAACCTGCCATTTTCAATCGCTAGAATGATCGCATCTCGCCGAGTTGCGTCTCGTTTATTTAGGTCTGCTAGGAGAAGGTCTAAAGTGATTCGCAATTGTTGCTGTGACCTGTGAAAACTTTGAATTCAGAATAATTGAGTTTGTTAAGTTTGTAATTAATAACAGCAATGTGTGAGCAGGGATACCGGCTTGAAATACCATACTACTTCAATTTGACTGCGGCCCTTAAACGAGGGCGGCCTTTATTAACAATGCTATGCTTCACGAACGGTGCAGTATTTTATTGCATGATGTAAGGCATTTCAGAAGCGGCGCCGTGAGAACCTTCGATCTGTAGCACTATACTGTGTGTGTTTTGGCGGCTTTAAATTGAATACAGTACATTTACTGACAGTTAACGAGAGCCTATTAGGTGGGAGTTGGGAGGTCAGGGAGTCCTGTACCAGCAATTCAGGAGGGTGTATTGGTTGCTATGGGGTGGGACAAGAAGAGGAGAGAAAACAGTAGTTGGGTGTGATGCAGTTGTTTTTCTAAACAAAAAATGTTACCTCTGAATATCGGTTTAATTTCTGTTAAAACTAAAATATATCCTACTTGGTTATTTTTTTCTCACTGTAATTTACCTGCTTGTTTGTAATTTCTCTGTAAGAGAAACCGAAACTAAATCTTTTCATAGATAGTAAGCAAGTTTTTTATATAATTGTACAGGACTGAGTAAAATTCCAAATGAATAAAACAAAACAACTAAACCCCCTACAAAAAGATATCTTCAGACAGCTTTCGGATAGCGCTTATAGAGACCGGCAAAGCTCTAAGTTCCTCTGAGTTTAAGTTTTCACCATCCATGCTGAGGACTAGGTAAACAGACAGCCCTTGTTTTATCCCCTGCTGTGTTGCACTGAACTCTGCTGGGGAAAAAAGGGATGTGAAGGACTGCTGTGCTAAATGGTTAATCTTGGGTCGTCTGTCAGGACTGTACTATAATAAAATGTGCTTACTAAGGTGTGTGTACATTAGTTTGTATTACATGGTGGATTGAAGCTGCAGTCTCTTCGGGGGCAACACGTACATAGTCAGTTTAGCGCATTTCTTTATTTTTTGAGCAGGGGTAAAAAAAAAATATATACCTGTGTTTCTTTATTGAGAGCGACGTTTATTCGAGGGCGGCGTCTATTAAAAAGCTGATGTCTGAGTGAGGCGTTAATTCAAGGGCGGTGTTAATTCGAAGTAATACGGTAAAGGTTAATGTGGCAACAACAACAACAGTAATAATAATAATAATAATAATAATAATAATTTTATGAGGTTACCAAATGAATATTTGTAGGTTTGTTTTAAATAGTAAAAACAACAATGATACATAGTGATTGTCTATATATATTTGCTATTATTCAGTATGACCATTGTGAAATAAATGTGACTTAAGTGTGTCAAATACGGGAACACAGTCGTGTGAACAATATAGGCGTAATCATTATAATAGACTAGCTGAAGTACCCGACAATGCCCAGGGAAATTCAATATTTCAATATTTCATGCATGACAAATTGGGGAACGGTAGCCTTATGGTGTCCTATAAGTTACCGATCTTGGGTGTCGCACAATGTGCTCGGACCCTTTTCCCTTTTTTTAACTTTTTTTTGTTTTTGTTTTTTGCCTTTTTTTTAAAACTGTTTGTTCTTTTTATTTATTTAGTTTGGTTTTGTGGGTTTCTTTAATTTGAGATACATGGCTACTGTAGTGACCCAGCAATGGGGTTACTAAATAAAGTACCCCGGGGGTCAAAATTTTGGATCCAAACATAGCCCTCGACCTTCCCCTGGATGAAAGACGAGGCCATGCAAAGTCTGGTTGCACTAGCTCCTGAGGGGTCCAAATGCATAAAGAAACAGACAGACAAACGTTATTCTTTATATATTAAGATTACAGCTTGTGTGAATGTAACAATTTGTACTTCAACACAAACGTTCACAACCACTGCTGGAGCTGTTTAGAATTGTGACAACATGGCATCACAAGTTCTACAGTTCAGAATGCTTGAGGAAAGGAGAAGGGCTTGGAGTAGAAGGACTTACTCTGCCAATAGAATATACAGGACCAGAGTGATGTTTCTTGACGAATCAGATGTACATGTCGTGCAGAGATATCGGCAAGATAAACAGGCTATAGCAGACGTGAGTTGAAGACTGAGTTACAGAATCCTACTGCCAATAGTTGTGCCATACCAGTGCATGTCAACATTACAGTTGAATTAACATGTTATGCAACTGGCTCTTTCCAAACACAAGCTGGGGATACTTCTGGTATCTGTCTACCATGTGGAAATGCATTAGACCGGCAACTGCTGTTTTGGTTAAAAGAGCAAATACATACATCCTTTTTTTTTCTATGACCCTGTGTAGCAAATTAAGGTGAAACATGAGTTTTATGAGTTAGCATCATTACCGAATGTACTCGGAGCCATCGATTGCACACACATTTGTATTCATGCACATTCGGAGACTGAAGAAATTTACCATAATAGAAAGTGTTTCCACTCTTCGAACATGCCGCTAGTCTATGATGCAAGTTGTCTCATCACTGTTGCAAAATATTCTGGAAGCCCTAGCGTTCTGCAGTGTATTGACTACTGCGTCCGAGAGCCCTAAGGTGGAGAGACGGTCCCGTTCAGGGGCCAGACCCATAGCTGGAGTCTGCCCGGTTCTGGGTGCCAGAGGGTGCCTTTCATCTGGCTGAGGAGATCCTTGCGCATCGAGATCTCCCAGGGCTGGCCTCACAGCAACTGGCAGAGGTTCATAAAGCAGATTTTCCTGGGCCACTTGGGGGTCACCAGTAGAAATGTTGCCTGGGCTCTCCTGACCTCGAGGAAGGCAGGCAGCAGTGGGAAAGCGTACAAAAGCACTTTTGGGCCATTTGTGCGCTGGGCATCGACGCCTAGTAGACCTCCTCAGCTGAAGAGAGAAAACCACAAGGGGCAATGGGTCACCTCTGCCTTGGCAAAGAGATCGACCTGGTCTTCCCCGAAGTGCTCCCAAATATGCTGCACTGCCTGAGTGTGCAGTCGCCATTGTGAGGAGTGAGGACCACTGGAGGTCTGTCGCCTAATTCACCACTCCCGGGAGGTGTACAGCCTGGAGGGACAGGAAGTGTCTCTGTGCCTAGATCACTAACTGAAAGGCTATGCGGTGTAACCCAGGGGCCTGAAGCCCTCCCTGGTGGTTCACGTACTACTGGCACATTGTCAGTGTGGACAAGGACATGTTGGTTGCGGAGTACAGGGAGGAAATGTTGCAGCACGAGGTGAACCACTTTCAGTTCTAGCGTGTTTATGTGCAGGGAAGTCCAGCGATCCGACTGCCCCCCCAACCGGAGTTGGATGCGTCTGTCATAACCACTTGACGATTGAAGATCACTCCCATTCTTACGTCTTCACTCAGGTGAGGGGCTTGCCTCCACCAGCGTAGAACTTCCCAACATAGATGAGACACTATCAGCTGTCGGTGTCTGTCTCGCTTGGGGTGTAGCCAAAAGGCACTGAGCCACGCTTGAAGCAGGCGCATGTGAAGCAACCTCAGTTGGATGGCTGACGAAGCTGCGGCCATCAGACCCAGTCATTTTTGGCACAACACCAATTGCACTGTGGACCCTTGTTGAAACAGCACCAGACAATCGCGAATGGCAGCTACTCTGTCGTCCGACAGATAGGCTTGCATCATGAAGGAATCCAGCCGGAGACCCAAGTACACCGTACTCTACACCGGTATTAATTGGCTTTTTGCATCGTTGAAAGTGAGACCCAGCCTAGACAGATGTTCTGACTCAATTGCTGTGTGGGCCACTGCCCCCTCTTGGGACTGGAAACAAATCAACCAGTCATCCAGGTAGTTCAACACCCTGATCCCTTGCACTTTGAGAATGTGTGGGGGGCTAAGGAGGGGCTGAATGGCAGCACGGAAAACTCAGAAGACACTTCCCTGAAAGGCGAAGCAGAGATATTTCCTGTGCGCTGGGCAGATAGGAATGTGAAGATACACAACCTTCAGGTCCACTGTTGTAAACCAGTCATCCAGCCGGACAGACTGGAGGATGTGGCGATGTGTGACCATCTGGAACCCCTTCTCCCTCAAGAACCCACTGAGGTATTTCAAGTCTAGGATGGGGCGAAGGCCGGCATCTTTTTTTGGCACCAAGAAGTATCTTGAGGCACCAAGGACCTGAGGGTACCACAGGCGTCGAGGCGTAGACACAGGGGTGCCGAAGCACCAAGTACCAAGGGCAAAGCACCAAGGTAGTGGGCTGTGTGTCTTTGTCTGGGCTGCTTGCAGTCACACAACCAGGAACAGCGCGTAGCTTGCAATGGAGTGGCGCACCTCAGATGGCATCTGGATCACGTGCTGCATCTGGTCGGTGCAGCGTGTAGCTTGCAGTGGGGTGGCACAACCTGCACACCTGGAGAAGGAAAAAAAGAGAGGCAGAAACACGGAAAAAACACTTTTTTGGAGCAATGTGCTTGTCTTACTTAACAATAGGTCAGATCAGGCCAAATGGAGGAATCTTGCGGTTGTTATTATAAGGCAGCAGTACACACAGCACTCGACAGTAAATTGGAGTGTGAGGATTTTTTTAATTTATTTTTTTACAGAGAGCAGTAATCAAAAGCAATAGTAACTGACCGCATGTAGGGGCTCTAGATCGCACACCGCGGCGGCAGAGTGGGGCTGGACTCGCTGGAGGGTTGTGTTCTCCCTTTTCTCTTTTTTTTTTTTTTTTACAGCTGCAAAAGTGGCAAGCCTACTTCCATCAGATAATTGCAAGGGAACCTTACCTACCTGTCTGTGAAAGGCAAACGAGACTGATTCTCCTCTCAGTGACTACTTATTATCTATTGGCAGCTTTGATATAAAATGCTCAGCGAATACCTGACAAGCAGGCATATCCCAAAAGTATCATTGGCGGTCATCTTCAAATTGAAAGGGAACCTATTTCTGCCTGTGGACCACTGGACATTGTTTAATTGAAGCCTACATCATGACCACCAACTCCCCCGATAAGGTGGGGCAACCCCTTCCTCTGTGCTTGTTAATTCTATATATGTGGGAGTCCCCCCTCCCGTGCCTTTCATTGCTTTCATTTTTTTTTTGTTTTGCCAATTTCTCTTTAACACAGACTTACCTCACGTCATGATACTTCTTTCTGTATTTTCTTTTATTTCTGCAGTATCTCTTGTAACGCCCGACACTGCATTCACCTTACTGGCAATTGTTTTCCATGCCATTTTCTTTTTGGCTTTTAGTTTGCTTGAAGATTTGTTTCCAAATAAAACAGATTCATTTTGTATCACTTCTTCCTATATTATTTCGGTCTCTTGGTCTGTAAAGCCTGGTTTTCTTTTTTTAGGGCAACCCGCTTGAACCATAGTTTCTTTGTTTGCTTGCTAAACCCTCAGCCTGAGGGCGTGCTGCTACTTATTGGCCTCATCATTTATGCAGAGACACAGGCTTGCAATTATTTGTAACTTGATTGAAAATTGCATTTTTTGAACTTGGTTCAAGACATTCACAACGCACACTGCGCTGCATATGCATTTAGAATAAAATCAGACCTGTATGAAAATTGGGGCCCTTAACTCCGAACACAGGTCTGCTATATAGCCTGTTTATCAAGCTGGTATCTCTGTATGACACTCTGGTCCTATCTACTTTAGTTGCGGGGTGTCTCCTTCCCCTTCTCCTTCTTTCCAATTCCAAATAGTTGTAGCTGTGCTTAAGCTTGTGTTTAATTAGGTCAAAATCACAAATCCTGTCATTAATTACAAACCTAACACAATTGTGTTAACCTCATTAACACATTTCACATAAACCCGACTATTCTTAATAATAATAATAACAAATTTAAAAATAAACCTTTTTACGGATCGTTGGAACAACTGCAACTAATTTAGAACAACTCAAAGCACACCTGAGTGAAAATTATACATTTTCATACAGCTCTGGTTTTATTCTAAATTAAGATATAACGCACTGTGTGCTGCGATTGACTTGCGATCAGTTCTAAAAATTCAATTTTCAAAGTTTCGCAAAAATGCAAGCCTACAGCTCTGCATAAGTAATGAGTATCTAAATGACCCAATAAATACTAGCACGCCCACACGCAGAGGGTTCAGCAAGCAAACACACACAGAACACACTCAATCAAACACACACAGACACACACTCAATCAAACACACACAGACAAACACACAGTCACACATTCAATCAAACACAGGCACACACTCAAGCAAACACACACTAAATCAAACACACACATTCAAGCAAAGACACAGGCACAAGCTCAATCAAACGCACACACACACTCAATCAAACACACACAGACAAACACAGTCAGACACTCAATCAAACACACACAGTCACACATTCAAGCAAACATAGACACACACTCAAGCAAACACAGAGACAAACACACATAGACACACTCACACACACAGACACACATTCAAGCCAACACAGAGACACACACTCAAGCAAACACACTCAATCAAACGCACAGGCACACACTCAATCAAACACACACAGGCACACACAGAAACACACTCAAGCAAGCACAGACACACAATCAAACACACAGAAACACTCAAGCAAACATACATACACACAATCAAACAAACACAGACACAAACTCAAGCAAACACTTACAGACTCACTCAATCAAATATGCACAGTCACACATTCAAGGAAACACAGACACACTCAAGCAAACACACAGATACACTCAAGCAAACACACACTCAATCAAACACACACACACACACTCAATCAAACAGAGACACACACTGAATCAGACACACAGACACACAATTAAACACAGAGAAGCACTCAAGCAAACACACATACACAATCAAACACACATAGACACACACTCAGTGAAACACACACTCAATCAAACACACACACAGACACACATTCAAGCAAACACACAGGCACACACTCAATCAAACATACACAGTCACCCACTCAAGCAAACACACTCCATCAATCAGACACACTCAAGCAAACACACATACACTCAAGCAAACACACACAGACACACACTCAATCCAACACACAGACATACACTCAAACACACATACACAAACACACACAATCAAACACACACAGACACATTCAAGCAAATACAGGCACTCAATCAAACACACACAGGCACACAATCAAACACAGTCACACACTCAATCAAACACAAACAGACATACACTCAATCAAACACACAGTCACAGACTCACACTCAAGCAAACACACACCCACTCAAGCAAACACTCAAACAAACACACAGGCACACACTCAAGCAAACACAGACACACACTCAAGCAAACACACACAGACACAATCAAACACACACAGGCACACATTCAAGCAAACACACACAGGCACACACTCAATCAAACACAGACACACACTCAAGCAAACACACAGACACACACTCAATCAAACACACAGTGACACACTCAATCAAACACACACACACTCTGTGCCTGAAAAAAGCCGGCTGCGCCGTCGCATCACCTTTAAAAATGGTGCCCGTAGTGACTCCAGTCTAGTACACACTGGATTCCAGCTACTGATTGTTATATGTCAGTGACATATGTATATAGTATTACAGTACATGACATAACTAGATATGAATGTTATTTGACAGTTGGACATGCTGAGCGAGAGCGGGAGTATAAAATATAACAGTTACTTATATTACCGCTGTATGTCAGTGTCTTCACTATAACAATACTGCACGTCCTTGCACCAAAAAAAAGGTGCCCCGCTTCGCCGTCGCATCTCTTTTGAAACTGGGGCCCTAAACCTCTCCAGATAGTCTGCAGGAGGGTTCAAGATGATCTCAATTGCAACAAACACAATGTAACAGCCGTCTCTGCCCCCTAGAGGTATGTAACACAGGTTAAACTTAGTCCAGCATTATTTAGTCAGTATTAAGGCAAATAAACAGCACCGCTACATTTATTCCCCAACTATCTGTAATTCAGTTAAATAAAATAAAATATAAAAAGGTCAATGAGGGAAATATTATTTTATTATTTCGTAATTGTATCTTTAAACGTCAATAATAAATTTGTAAACATATCATCAGCCTTGATGCATTCAACAAAATACATGTTTTTCTCCATAGTGTAATTCGGAACACATTTAGTTATGTTAATGAAATTTAAACCCAAATATGTATTACAAAAACAAAAAAACAAAAGATCAAACTTTTACATGGCTTATTTGTCTCATATGCTACTACTATGCTAAAAATTAGAACGGGGCTCAATATATGACCAAAAGGGCTCTAGATAAAATCCTTAGGGGTTCCATAATTTGATGCTTTGTATTTAGAACCTAATAGTATTCTTCGGTATGTAAAATAGTTTATTATAAAACGTAACTAAATAATAGAGGAAGCCCAAAGGAACTGCATGGGTGTAAACTGAGTGCTCAGGAAAGGGTGTACTTCCATTTCACTTTGTGTTGGGGCAAGGTAAGTAGGCCTCAGCCTTTTGTTTTACCAGTCAAATTGGAAACAATCAACAAAACAATAAATTATTTGTAAATGTTGTTTTGTAGAATGAAAATCTCCCTAGTTGAATCTTATTTGACCCATATAGCTACCTGCCAGCAGTGTCTGCCAAGAAAGTTTTAAAAGTGTAAACAATTTACGTGCTATTTGACAGATTATTGAACAAAAAACTGTATAGTTTTGACCCCCCCTTTTGTCATGTTTTACACTGTAGTCGATTCTCCTCCCTGAATGACAGGAGCACAAGGTGCTAATACAGTGCTCTCTATCCCAGCCAAGCTCTGCCCCTGTTTTAAATAAATATGAAATCTTTACATTATAGAGTCCCCTTGGTGACTCACAGAGCATTTCTTTAAAGTCTATTTTTATGAATAAAATAAAGTGTCATATTTTTCATGAAACTGCTAGACTAGCTAGAGAGGCGAGCAATTGTCTGTAACAGTTACATGAATATCAAACTGATTACAGTATCGTTATTTAAAAAAAAAGGATAATGCACATGAGTTCAAGGTTTATGAAAACTGCATTTTCTGAGTTAGAACTATGACTTGGAACTGTTAATCCAATAACAGCAGTTGATGTATATTTACTGACTACAGCATGTAATCTTATTCAGTGTTACACTTCAATTTACACACATCCACTAGATGGTGCCTCTGTACCACTTGTCTAATCACTGCAAAACAAAGTTAATTTCGATTTTCATTCCATGAGAGTAGCTGTTATCCACTTCATGCTAATATTGGACTCGACTACCGGTGGCGCTAGTTTAGCTTTTTGGTGCCAGTTTTTTGTGAACCCCAGGCAATGGACCCCCTTCACCCCAATATCAAAAATATCAAAAAGGTTTTCATAATCCGTAGTCCCTCGCTAAACCTGACATGTCTGGAGAATAAAATAATAATAATGAATCTGTACAGTAGGCCTATACACAAATCAGATGTACCCTTAGCACATTATTTTTACTTTAGCCTACCGGTAACACACAATAAATCACGCTGCTGCATTTTATACGTTACTGTACAATGTGAAAATATAAAAACATTTATTAAAACTACCAGTACTACTTTTTCTTTTTTTTACTGTAACTTACTTAGTAACAGAACACAAACTTTACAGAAATAATATTTTTTAAATTTACTGCTGTTGTTTTTCTTTTCTTTTTTTATAGTCTTTTAATTCCGTTTTTGACATCCAGATTTGAGTTTATTTTTATTTGGAGGTTCCAGAGGTTCAGCAGGTTTCATTTATGATGGTTTAAATCGCAGTAAATTTACGTATTTTTTATGGAAAGTTATGGAATAAAATTAGGATTTTGAGGACCTGTTTAAACATTAAATAAAACTTTAATAATGCAATAAAGGCCATATTTTTCTATTATCATATTCAACAGTAACCTGACAGAATAAAATGAGCAAAATCGTACTGTCAAGCAAGGCATCTCCATGTAACTAATCATGGAAGCAGTCTCCTGAACAGTTGTAGAGAGCAGTACATATGAGGCTGACCTTGTAGCATTTGCACTGGCCTCTGCATGCCTTCTTAAAGCTATAGTGTATCAGCTCATAGATGCGTCATGAGCGTGACGAAGGGTTGTCCACGTTGGTTTCCATCCAGAACCGTCACTCTTCTGCCAACCCCAGTCTGCAGGACTGGGTATCTTGGGATCCCTTTGCAGTGTTTGTCTCCATGTATGTCCTGCCTGGTAGGCTGCACAGATGGTGTGCTGTTTCAAAGCTGCTGTTGGTAGGATGTTGTCCAAGTCCTGTGAAATTCTTGTAAATAGCTGCTGCCTAGCCTCATTGACCTTACTCATTCTACTAGTTCTATTATACATAAATACAACACACTTCTTTATGAGAACCATAACATTGTCTGGATGGTGTGGTGGGGCTAGAGCTAATGTCAGAAAAGCACCTGTCACATCGGGAAAGGCGTTCCATGTGTACCATGCTGTCTTCTTGCCTTTTCCAGCAAAGAACGAGACTGTGTCACACCCAGTCAATGCATGAAACATTGACAGCGCCTTTGCTTTCCATGAACCTAATGCTGCTGCAATGTCATGTGCAGCAATGTACTTGAAGTGTTTGCCAACACCAAAGAATATCCATACTTCAGTAACTGGAATGTGTTGTATGTAAGCCACTATGATTGCAAGCACACCTGTGTCTGCTGTCCTGACCATGATCTGTTGATGTCCATGGTGTGCTACATCTGACACATGCAACATTATGCATGGGTCTGCTTCTTCGTGCATGTATGGCTCTGTGGTACTTTTGTCCTCCCTAACGGGTGAGCTCAGTACTACTTCACTAAGAGTACTGTACACTTCTTTGCCGTCCACTTGAATCAAGGCAACTTGTTCTGCTAGAAGATGGAGAAGTTCTGTTTTGTTTTCATTCACATGTAGAAAGCTTTACCAAATTCCTGGCACATGTGAAGAGGTAACCACCCTTCTTCTCATGCCTGTACCTCTTTTCTCTTACAAAGCTGCCTTCAGACTGTCTGGTTTATACATATCCCAAACAATGTACAACCTGACCACTGACTGGAGCTGTTTTATGGTGTATGGCATGAATGCAGTATCTATGTAATCCTGGAATGTCTTCGATGTGCCTGGTGACAGCATTCGAACTACTAAAGCACCATCCAGTACAGCTGTATTCACTTGTGGGGTGCCTTCTGGACAGGGACGTAGCTAGGAATAGCAATTTGGGTGGGCGCAGACTTCGGGTGGTACCAAAGGTCTGACGTCACAGGAAATAGTTTACATTACAAACATGATTTAAATCAATTAAAACTCTGAATACATGAAATATCTCCCCGCGGTTTGGGCAGAAAAAAGTAGCCTAGACTGAAAATGTATGGTGCCGAGTGAAGCAAGGCAAACATTTTTTGCAGCTTATATCAATAGTTGAACGTATACACTATAAATATAAAGCACATATGCATACAACATACTGAACCAAACACACTGTGCACAACAACTGCAAAAACCGTTCACTTTGACGAAAAAAAGAAAAACTAAAACTAAAAAAATCCCCAAATAAAAAAGCTGTATTGCTTTTTTTTCCAAGTTGTACTGTAATAATTTGTTACCTCTGTAAATCGTCCTGAATAAGGGTGTCTGTCAAGCAAAAACTTAAAATCAGACTAAGCTCCTGCTGCCTTCAAACCAAAACTAAAATATTAGCTGTAAATATGGCTGCTTTTCATTTTCTCAGATACAACTAAACAAAGATATTGCGTTGGCTGCAAAAAAACATAACAAGCAGACAAAAACAGATTTCTTAAAACAACCTTGAGTGACAAAAATCATGTTTTTGTATTTCTTTACATTTTTAATACTACACAGAAATAATTATGAAGATACCTTGAAAGTTGTAACATCATATCCACTGATTCGCTGGGTCATTGTAGTATGACTCGAATACCAATAAGTCGGTATTTGTTTAACCCCATTACCATAGTAACCAAATGCACCGCATGGATAAAAGTATGAATTCACAGTGAAATACTGTAAGGAAAATAAAGCTTATTTTCTCATGGTAAATTGAAGGAAGCTGAAAGCAATTTTAAACACTGGCATTCGGCCAGCTGTCTTAATTCTCTTCACTCGAGCCTTTCTACAAAACTAAACTCTTAAAAGTGTGTGCATATTTGTTTTGCCATGTTGACCACCTCACTACTAATAACTTACTTTAAAAATGCAAGCTGTCAATCAAACATGGCTTGCACATGATTTGTTGTGTGAGAGGAAGATCCCACCTAAATATTACATCACAATGACTATTTTTCTTTTCTTGGCTAAAGCCTGCTGCATTTAAAAAAATGGCCTATTTGACCTAAAGTTAAACACCGCCTTCGGGACGCACAGTTTATGTTTATTTTTTATTTTTATAAATGTACTTAAACTTGGCATTCACGTAGGCACAGATTTGGGTGGATATGTATGCGATGAGTGGGCCGTGGTCCACCCAGGCCCACTTTTGGTTACACCACTGCTTCTGGAGCATGGGAAAGAGCCTCTAGTGACACAAGAAGATCTGCTTTTGTGCTGGATCGCATTTCACACAGCTTAGACAGTGATGGGGGTGATTTTCATGTGTGAAAAACTGCTCCAGGTTACCAACCCAGGACTGGCATGCAATGTACAGCGGCGAGAATGAAGCATAGTCATCCTTCAGAGCTGCTACCTGCGTTTTTTTTTTTAGGAAGAGCTATTTTTTGGAAAACAGTGGTAACTTGTTTTTGTGCAGTGGTTCTGTAATTGGTTTGGATTTCTCCACTAACCTCTCCTTGACAAAGAGGTCATATTGTGCCTTGTCCTCTTTGAGCACATATTTCACTGTTTGCACTCTATCAGTGTCCATGATGTCTTTGGCGTCCGATGTGAGAAGATCATTACTATCCTCTTTGAAAGGGTTCCCCATTTCTTCGAAGACAGTGACCAGAGCTATAACCTCCTTTGCACAGGATACCAGTACACTTGATACTTCTTCATGGTGTTTGGGGATTCTTTGCTGCGACTGGTGTCCTCTAATTCTTGGATAAGCTGGGAGGCCTCTGGTCTTGCAATCATCTAGTGTCTAAGTACTATTGGATTCTCAGTCCGCCCTACTGCATCTCCATCTGCTTTCACTAGAGCATTGCCTTGTTCATGTGCTTGGTCCACTTTCACTAGGGTATTGCCTTGTTCATGTGCTTGGTCCACTTTCACTAGGGCATTGCCTTGTTTATGTGCCCGGACCAGAGCAATTGCAGAGAATGGACGCTTTATCTTGTGCGCCACAAATCCCCCTAGGCAAAAGTGCTAATAGATTGCTCATAGATTGCCGGGTTTATTAATTATGAATATTTTTAATTAATTATTAATTTTGTAAATAGAAATTATGATATTCATTTTACATAATTATTTGTGCTGAATAACAAAAAAATAGTAATTAAATAAGTTACAAGCACATATGTCTACATACAGTTTTTACATGCAAACCCTGCATGTAAATGTGTTGTAAAAGCTGTATTGCTTTGGTTTTAGAATGCGTGGTGTTGTTGTTATGAATTAAAATGTATTTTGTGTTTATTTAAAATACAATGTTTTTTTCTTTGTTGTTGGTTGGCAGCATGGATGGGGTAAAAGCCCATCCCTGTACTCGTGTGGAATGTGACCAGTTCTGAATTTTATAATTTAGTATTGATTCGGAAATGGTCACAGATATAAACACCTGCAGCTCTTCTGTGTTCGGGGTGGGTGTTTGCAAGGAGAAAGATGAGCGAGAGAGCAAGCGGAAAGATAATTTTAAACAAAAGTAAAAAGAGGAATTGCTACTCAGTAGCCCCAGCACGGTACTTGTTGGTGTCAGTTTGTGTTCGAGATTTGTTTTTGTATGAGCATTTATTTTTGCTCTGTGAGCAGTAGAATTTTTGTATAAACTTTTTATTTATTTTTGTTTTCAATAAAAATGGTGCATCAGCACTTTGCACTGACAGTATCTGCCAGTGTGTATATCAACTGTCTGGTCTGGGGATGTTATCACTCAGCCATCCTGTCACAGTATCATTATACAATTTATACTACTTGTCTCTTATTGCACAATACAGTAAACATTGTTGTGAGTGCATTGTAAGGGGATATTATCAGTAAAGTGTTATTCAATCATCCAGGAACTTCTGTTTGTCGATGACTGTACTCTTCTAGCACATTCTCAAAATGACTTTGAACACATTACCTCCTGCTTTGAAAGTTCGGCTGAACAATTCAGCCTAACTGTTAGCTCAAGAAGACTGAGGTCTTATTTCAACCCCGACCTGGGTCGGTATATATATCTCAATATCAGCCAAAGTAATGATCAATGGTCACACACTTAATGCAGTCAACAAGTTTACCTACCTTGGTAGCACTCTGTCACAAGGTGCCACAATTGATGATGACATCTCTGCTCGTATCTCGAAGGCAAGTTCTGTCTTTGGGCGCTTTACAAAAAGCCTGTGGAGTCAAAGAGGCCTCATACTTGCTACCAAGATCTTTTTATATGTGGCTGAAGCATGGACACCCTACCACCACCATACTGTTAAACTGGAGAGTTTTCACCTCAGATGCCTAAAGAAGATCATGGCATCAAGTGGCAGGATAAAAACTCGAACACAGAAGTGCTTACCAGGTGTGGCATGAGAGGTATAGAAGCTTACTTGATGTGGGCACAGCTGCATCATTCTGGCCATGTCGCGTGCAAGCCAGATGACAGAATTCCCAAGCAGATCTTTTTTGGCCATTGATCTGATGATAAACGTCATCACGGGGCCTCCTGCAAACGCTATAAAGACTCATTGAAAGCAACACTGACCACAACAACTATGAGGACTTAGCTTTAAATAGATTTCATTGGCGTCACTTATGCCATCATGGTCTTGCTAAGTTTGAGGAGAAGAAAATTGCTGACCTCACTGAAAAGTGCAGATGAAGAAAGGCTGGTCCTGCTGCAAATCACTCAGGACCCTTTTTAGTAGAGTTAGTTTTATTCTAAGTGCAGATGCAACAGAGCCTGACTGATTTACCACCAGTTCTAAAAATGCAATTTTCAATAGTCGTAAGCCTCAGCCTCTGCATAGTAAATTAGTATTTAAATGGTCTCAGTAAGTACAAACACGCCCACTCACTGAGGGTTGCACTGGAAAAGTTTGAAAGACAAACAATGGCCCTAAAAAAAATAAAAGTAAAAAAAGCAGCAAACTTCAGAGGAGGAGACCCTGATCATTTTAAAAGTAGTAATACAGGATGTATCAGCTTAATTTGGAAAAGGCCCCAGTACAAAACATTGTAAAGCAGAAAAAAGTAAGGAATGATAAAAAAAAGTTTATAAAGTTAATGTTGTGTCAAAGACATCAAGAACTATTGCAGACATCAGAAAAAGGTATAACAATGTTAAAGCCTGTGCTAAAGACAAATTAGCAACAACAAAAAAGTACAACTATGAGGCGTACTGGAGAGGGGGCTCCCACAAACATACAATTAACCAGGGCTGAATAATGGGTGTCTGTAATTATTAATCCACATCTGATCGGGGCACTCGGTGGCCATAGTATTTTGCAACCACAGTAGTTATTAGACACTTTGCATTACACACTACCTGCATGTTCATTGAGTGAAAACCCTTCCTGTTTTGGAAAATATCTTCATTCTCTGACAATGCACTAATGTGAACATGCGTACAATCAATAGCTCCAAGTACATTCAGGAATGATGCAAAGTAATAAAAGCCCTGTTTCACTTTTTGTTGCTGCACAAGGGACATAGAAAAAACAATGCATTTACCCTCATAACCAATGTTGTTGTTATTAACTGGCTGATGCATTTAGACATTGAAGACTGGGAGATACCAGAAACATTCGCAGCTGGTATTTGGAATGAGCCGGTTGTGTAAAGGTTGCGGCAGCAGTAACCTTGCACTGGTACGACACAACTCCTTGCAGCAGTAGCACTCTGTAGATCGTCCTTTAACTCTGAACAGATCTGCTACAGCCTGTTTATCAAACCAGCACCCTTGTAAGACACGTTCATCTGACTGGTCAAGAAAAGTCACCAAAGCGAGCCGTTAGCCATTTTGAAAGTGAACAATCCAAGAATCCAGCTCTGAAGTTGGAGCGGCCAGAGTGTGCGCCGAAATTCTTTTCCTCTTGAGTTTTCAAACAACACTACAGAGCACTCCAGTTTACCAATGTTCAGAGTGCACTCTGACACTGAAACTTGAGTTTACGAATGCACCCCAAGTAGGTTATGGGATTTCTTAAATGTGGGAATGTGCCAATTCTGAGGCAGAATCAAACATACATAAATCGAAATTGAACCAAGTGCCTGTGAAAATCCTGCTCCTCTTTTTTAATTGGCTTTCAGGCATGTAAGTGATGTAAGGCAGCCAGTGTTTGTGGAGTTTGGAGAAGAGGATGGGAAATCTCCTGTTCGAGAGGATTTTATGCCATGTTACTAAATAACCAAATACTAAATAATGCAAGCATTAAAAGAATGACAAACATATTTATAATATTTAATCTAGATGGCATGAGAAGGATAGTTCTCAGTTCTGTTTTGGTTTTTGACTACATTAATGCCTCCGATAAGTCTTTTAAATGGTGGTTGCCTTATCTTCATGTAAGCAGTATGCTGAAGGTTTTTTCCATGTAAACTTTAAACCTTATATTATGCAGAACCTGTCTTTCTGTATTTTGGGATCTGGTCAACTAAGCAAACTGCACATTTGGCAACACTAAATATTAAACCAACAATGCTGCAGAATGGGGAATACTGATGATATCTAGTTGAACATAAATAAGGAAATAATGTCAGGTTGGCAAATTTGAATACACACATAGCAGCTGCAGTTCTGTGGTCCTATTGTCTCTTGAATAGTATAAAGCTGATAAACAAATGTGTTTTCTAGAATGGGTCAACATAAATCCTATTGTGCTGTATTAACAAGGGCCAACCCTGTAGATAATGCAGTTATAAATGACACAAATCATTTACTTAGCTGTGGTTCAAACAACGGCAGCTGGTCTTGCTAGCAAAAATATATAAAATCTAGTATTTCCAACCTGACTGAATATGGCAATGTTGTTTTGTAGGTATTCACTCTAAAACGTTAAACACAACATTTGAATTTTTTAAAAATGTAATTTATAACCTCCAACTGATATTAATACGATAGACAAGGTAGTGAAATATAATCACTTTGCGTTTTAATATGTCTTAAAGCATAAGCAATTAATTAGACCATTTCCTCAGGAGTACCAGAAGGAAAAAAAAATATATAATGTAACGCTTAACACATTTAGAAACATACAATTTCAGTAAAGTGTTCTAAATTGCAAATCTTTTACTGAAATAGTTTGATGAGAATTATTTCAATACAAGATTTGTAGGATTTACATCTTTATTTGTAAATCACTGAACATCCCTCATTGTTGGGATCAGTGTTGATAAATGCTTGTTCAGGTGCAACATTATGTATGCTGCCGACTTCCATTATATGTTGTAAAGCATTTTCATTTTATCCTGCTGGAGAGGCATCTGCATTCAGTGTTGAAAGTCTTCAACAGGTCCTGTCAACAGGTCCTCTTATTCGTCCCAGGTATCTCCATATATGTTTTAAAAGAATTGTGAAAAACGGGGGGGGGGGGGAGTGTTGTGTATATATATATATATATATATATATATAATATATATATATATATATATATATATATATATATATATATATATATATATATATATATATATATATATATATATATATATATATAAAACACATACTTTTTGAAAACTTTATGGGTTGTTGTAGAGAATTAAAAACCCTTAATCACAGGTCTTAAGTTGCCGTTTGCAAAAAAACCCAAATGTCTAACTGCATTTTCAAAACAATTCAAGTTCAGATGAACAAACGGTCAATTAAATTGTCAACCATAGCTGCATTAACAAGGATATTATAAATTACACCAACAAAAAAAGTCTTTGGAATTGCTTCAAATTAATGTTATTAATCTGCTACAGGTATGTTTTGTGTGACCTCTGTAACCATCCCTTGACACATCTTTGCCTCTTGCTATTGCTTAGGATAATGTTTGTGACCAACTGTGACTTCTGGTATCCCTACAAATTAACCCAAACACACATTCAGATGTTAAAGGACATACTGTAAATAGATGACAAAACAATTCCGGTACATCTTACCTAATATTTATTACCTTCAATTCTAAACAGTAATTGCAGAGAAAAAATAAATAAATACCTACATGTAATCTAAAGAGGTCACACACAGAAACACTGAAAACACTGCAGTCATAGGAAAAGCAGCAATGTTACTGTGAAAAGCTGCTAAAAGATTGAATGTGCTTCTAGTTGGGGGTTCTCACACTTTTGTTTTTTAAACTGAAGCTGGAGTATAGCAAAGATCACATTATGACCGCATGTGAAAAACAAATGTAACTAAAACTCAGATTGTGAACAGGTATTGCATAATGGCACAAACTGACATGTACCCCCCATTCACTATCTTAAAGCAGGCAGGTCTTGACACTGAAGCCTCCTTGTCTCGAATACAGTTTACCACATTACCTTCGGTTTTAGGGGCTCTGTCCTGCTGGGGTTTGAGCAGCACCTCAGCTTTCTGAGTCATCGTCACCTCATAGTTCTCTCTGTTTTTATTTCGTAACTCTTCGTACATTATTGGTGTCTTTTTTGGTGTCTCATCCTCTATGTGTAGGGCAGGTGCTGAGAAGAGAAGATAATGAGTGTTCTCATACACCTTAAAATCACATCCAAGTACTGTAAATTCCAGCATCATGTAAAAATGTGTCATGTAAATATGTTTCTATTATGTGTTGTAACGCCTTCATTCTGAGTTAACTGTAAATAAATGAGATTTTCAACAAATGTAATATATAAAATAAACGTATATATAATAGCAGGCTGGGTAGCAACATTGAAACCCACACAGAAATTATAAAGCACATGTGTAGTTTAAGCATGAACATATTGTAGTGTGCACAGGGGAAGGCAGCAGCAGGGCTGGTAGGTGAAGTAATCGAACATGGAGACATAAGCCCAAAATACGTTCCTGCTCCTTTGCACAGCAGTATTGGAGCTATGCTTTAATCAAGAGGTCCTGGATTCTCACCCACCCGCCTCCGCCTGTGTGTGGATTGTCTTGCCCTGTGTGACGCGCCTGCTTGCGTTAACCAAGATCGCTACAATATGTTACACACCAGGCTAGACAATGGTATATTTCAAGTTTATGTTGCACTGAGCTGGAATGAATGACGGGCCTGTAAGGCACTCTGGATGAAAACCACATATAAAATATAAACATATGACTTAAAGCAGAAAAAAGATAGTGTCCACACAAGCTGGACAAGTGGACTCCTTAGGTGAAAGGAGTCTGTTAAATGCAGACTTAAAAAAAAACAACCAAAAGAAAAACACCACACACAAAAAAGGAACATAGGACATTTATATATTTAAAGCAAGTGTTTTGGCAATAAATCATAGGTATAAACTAGCAGTAAACTAAAAGAATAATTAAACCATTCCTTCCTTCAACTGTATAATATTACAATAGTTTTATTCCTATCAGAAAGCTAGCTGTTGAGTGCGTTAAGTAAGTGAGCAGCTCTGAGCGAGAATTTATTGTCATCAAGAATGAAATCTGCTCTGTAGCACTGTGAGCAGCTCAGAAGCAGAGCTAAGCAGGACATTCAGAGGGTTCTTTCACTCAACGGCTCGGTTACTTAACACACCCTCTGTCTTTATGTAGTTTGCTTCATAAAAAAGGTCTTACATAATTTTTTTTGCAAGAATTCGAACAAGTTGTCCACTCGTCAGGTAAAATCCTCAAAGCACAATAATAGAACATAGAAGCCTTGGTGGTCCAGTGGTTAAAGAAAGGGGCTTGTTACCAGGAAGTTCCAGGTTCAATCCCAGCTCAGCCACTAACTCAGCAAGCAAGTCACTTAACCTTTTCCATGTTGACAAGACAATAAGGAAAAAAACAACTTCTGTTTTCATTCATTGCCAAAGTCAATATTTGCTTACTCTTATCACATCCCTTGTGGAATTCAACTGTTTAACCACCCTTTATGTTATTGTACACTTTTTTAATGTGTTTGTTTACAGTTATTGTAACATTATTATTATTATTATTATCTTACACACTTATCTGTAGACCTAAACAAATCTTATAAGATCTACCCAATCATTTTAATTGAACCCTTGCCAATGTGGCTGTATTGTGAAAAAGGAAAAAAAACAAAAAAAAAACATTCATTAAAGTTAACTTTTTAATGAGGCACCCAAGTGCAAATGGAAAGCAATAATAGTTTTTTGTGTACCTTGAGGGCTGAAGTCCTCGGCTCCAGAAGGAGAAGAGCTGAATTGGGCTGGCTCGTAAGTGGACAGGGAGCGATCAGTGTAGCTGAAGTCCTCGGAATAGCTTGAGGAAGTTTGAGGGGGTTGAAGCACAGACTGAAATGAAGATTGATAGTCTGGTTTTTCCGCATCTGAAAGCTCAGACTGAGGGGCAAATCTGGAAAACAAAAAAAATATTAATCCAGTTTTCATCAGCACACAATACATTTATTTTTAGTGTGTCTGTTATTTTCCCCAATATGGAATGCCCAATCGCTTTTCACCGCAACAGTTCCCCACATGGCTCAGGGACCCAGAAGATTCAGTGGGCATTCTCCGATCCCACAACCAAGTCAACTTCCTTTTTTACCAAGGCACTTGAGCGGATGTCAGTGAGCTACTGACCTCTGGAGGATAAAGGCCAGACCTGCAGGTGTCCACCTTTGAGCTCACTGCCCAGCGGGGTTCACTGTAGCACGATTAGGAGAAACAGTCCCTGCCGTTTTTGCCTACCTAAACCACAGGAGTGCCAGAGCCAAAGCGACACTTCCTTCAAAGTCCCCAGTGAAGACTAGCCTACTTCGCACAGTGAGGACACGAACCTGCGCTGTATGACTCACCCTGCGCACCACGCAGCTGCACTTCTAGCAAGTGAGGCACTCGTGGACAAGCATGTACCTTCTTGAAACAAGTACTGTATGTAGAATTGTTTTGAATTGCATCAAAGTGCACAAAACATTTGAAAATGAAGGAAACAGTTATGAATAGTAGGAAAATGTTGATCTGTAATGCACACACGAGCTTATAAATAATGAGCTTCAAATATACAAGGAGTAAAAATGTGTGTATATAATGCTGAAGCTTTCCTCCCTTCCTACATTGTCAACTAATTAGCAATATTCAGCAAAGCATCTTAAGCTAAAGCAGAGAAAAACATGTCAACACTTTCTCACAAAAGCTTTTAGCATAAAATAAAGCAAGCAGATGAAATATTGTATCCAAAATTAAAGCACCGAAACAACCTTTGAACAAACGTACATATATTTCAACAAAAAGTGTAAAAATAGCACTATTAGAAAGTGCCTTGGTAATAAAACCAATTAAACAGAATCTTTTTTCACAGACCCTTGAAGGTTAGCTTTCTGGTGATATCTTTAAAAGTACTTTAAATTGCAGCATGAAAAATAAAATCTCTAGATTCCAAACGCATGTCTCAAGAGTATTAATTTGGCAGGAAGTCCCTGGCGCTCCCTGAGATGCTTTGTGGATGTTTTTTTTAACAGACATTTGCATGCATATCTATACTGGTATTTGTACAGAAAGTATACAAAATATACAAGTAAAGCCAATCTCTCTGTACCAGTGAAGAATGAATTCTTTAATAAAGGACAGGAATGTCACTGGGTGCATTGCGATTCTCAGCAACAACACATATTTCTGTTTCTTCACCCAGATCAGGGACAAAAACTGCTTGGTAGTGCTCTGAGCTGCTTAGCCAGCATCGCGGCCGTTGTGTGTGCCGATGTGCTGGGGAGGCAAAATAAGCTGATCCCT
This sequence comes from Polyodon spathula, assembly GCF_017654505.1. Taxonomy (NCBI): domain Eukaryota; kingdom Metazoa; phylum Chordata; class Actinopteri; order Acipenseriformes; family Polyodontidae; genus Polyodon; species Polyodon spathula. Next base: position 56,434,277 of record NC_054534.1, on the reverse strand, counting down.
GGAGCCAGCATTTCACTTCAGCCATCAACACCACGCAGAAGGATATCTACATCATCAGATGGAAAGAAACGCAAATGGATGGAGATGGATCACATTAGTTTACTGCAAAGCTACGTCTTAGTTGCCCTTTATCTTGGCGAGAGCAGAGTTCAAATCAGCATGACGTTTTAACATCTACTCTCATGTAATGGAAATCAGGAAGAACAGAACTGATAACACTGTTAAATGGGTTATTTGAGCAGCTCAGTTACTTATACAGATTTGAGTTTTGGCCAGTGATTGAAGATGAAGCCCCACCCTCACCATTGCACTTTTTTGTTTAACAGAATAGCTTAATACATTAAAACAAAATTAGCAATTAAAGCACATCTTATAAATGCAAATTCTGGGAATTACATATTTTATATAAATTATCTTTGTATAACTTTCACAACTCTAAAGCCAAAAAATAAAATACAAAACATAATTTCACGCATTATTATAGACCCATTTAGCAGGGGTGTATGTAGGAAAGCCCTGTTGTTTGATCGTATTGTTTGTTTATTTTTAGAACAGGCCGTGTTATTTATGTATTATGATTTATTTATTTATGATTTATGTATATATAGATGACAGCGAACCGCCGTCTGTTTTGTTTATTTATTTATTATTTACTGTATGATGGTGTAGCTGTGTTTTAGTTTTCTTATTGTTTTGTAGCATGGATAGGAAGCCCCATCCACATTAAAAACCCAGTGCACAAGGTGGCTGTCTCCCAAATTAAGTGATTAATTTGTTGCTAATCAGGAGATGGTCACCTGTATAAATAACTGCAGCTCTCTGCACTCCGGGGTAGCGTGTTCGAGAGGCGGAATGTGAGCAGAGAGAGAAAAGAAAACAAAACTAAAAGGGAGCATACCTGCTGGTTTCCCCACTGCAGCCAGACGGGGAGGAGCACCTGCCGCCTTCGCCGCCAGAAGGGGGGGGGAGCCTGTGCTGCCTTCGCCAGGAGCAGAGCAGCAGGAGCTGCCTCTGTGTCCACCACCACCAGGAGCAGAGCAGCAGGAGCTGCCTCTGTCTCCAACCTCGCTAGAGGGAGAAAAGCAGGAGCTGCAGGAGGATCTCCCTTCAGCATTGGAGGGACCAGGGCATGATGCTGCCAGACCTCAGCAGACCCTGCATAGGTTGCTGAGGGGAGCATGGGGGAGAAACGCCCGGTCGTAGTGGCGGCGAAGAGGGCCAACACCCACACCACAGCTAGGCCGGTCTTTCCTCCCGCCATCACCTCCCGAGGGTCTGCTGCTGCCCTGCCTCGCACCGTCCAAGGATGTTACACCTGGGGCTGCTTGTGTGTCTCTTTTATCCCCTAGGGTTGCCTGTCTCTCCTCCGTTTCTCTTACAGTCGCTGAGGGCTCTGTGCCGCCTGGGGCCGCTACTACTCCTACAGGACAGCAGGAAGCGCCGGGGCTGGCTACAAAAAAGTGGAGGGGGGCAGGAGGAACAGTGGCTGAAGCCCCAGAAGAGGGAGCTGCCAGCCACGAAGGAGTGGGGGGAGAAGGACCTCCCACCATGGCCGCCCCCATCGACACCTTGCTCCCCCTTTTCCGGGACATTGAGACTAAAGGGGGAGGTGGCCGTTGGGGCCATGTGTGCTTTGCACATGGAGGGGGATATGTAGCAGGGTGATAGGAAAGCCCTGTTGTTTGATCGTATTGTTTATTTTTAGAACGGGATCTCCCCCTCCGCCCGTGTTATTTACGTATTATGATTTATTTACTTCTTTATATACAGATGACGGCAAACCGCAGTGTGTTTTGTTTATTTATTTATTATTTATGGTATGACGGCATAGCTGTGTTTTAGTTTTGTTATTGTTTTGGAGCGTGCATGGGAAGCCCCATCCACATTAAAAACCTGTGCACAAGGTGGCCGTCTCCCGAATTAATTGATTCATTTGTTGTTAATCAGGAGATGGTCACCTGTATAAATACCTGCAGCTCTCTGCACTCCGGGGTAGGGTGTTCGAGAGGCAGAATGTTAGAAGAGAGAGAAAAGAAAACAAAACTAAAAACGCTTAAAGGATCCGGGAAGGATACTGTCCAGGCGGACCTTAACAGTTATTATTGTGTTCAAGATTTGTTTTTATTTATCTCTTATTTTTGCTCTGTGACCAGTGTTTTATTTTTGTTTAAATATTTTATTTATTTTTGTGTATTTAATAAAACGGCACACGCCAAGTATTTTTGGTAAACTGCAGTTACCTGACCTGTGTGTGCTTCATTCTGGTTCGACGTCACCGCAGGCCATTTCCTGCCATAACCCAGAAGCCTAATCATGTCCGAGCGCATACTGACATGATCGGCCATGTTAGGCAAACAGACTTCCAGTTTGGACCACTTTAACTAGTGGGAAAATTGGATTAGCTAACACAGTGTACATGCCTTGCTGGAATTAGGTAACCTATGTTATGCGTCATGTTATCGTTTTCCACAATAAAAACTAGTTGCTGTAATCTAGCATGGTACACTTAAATAGATTTCACCCCCCCATAGACACTGCCACTGTAGCAGAGACCTCCAAATCAAACACATGTGCACGTTTTCTAGCCATCTTATCAGATCTCAAATCAAAATTTGCCCTACGCATACAAGTGCTGCAACCAGAAATCACTTACACAAGCCCCTTTCACACTGGCATGCTCTACCCGGGTCAGGATCAGGTGTCATGCGGGTCAGCTACGCGATATCAATGACCCAGAAGCAGCTTATTACGGACGCTTCCATCCAAGCTTCTCTGGATTGAACCGTCAGCCAAGATGCAGATTAGAGTAAATGTTTCTTCATCCCTGCTGCAATCTGACAGGGTGTGTCTCAAGCATCAAAAATATGGCTAAACAGAATTAAAAAAATGTTCCTTGCGGAAGTGAAACCTTCACGCAGACATGGCTGTTAGTTGTTCTGTTGGCTTAAGAATGGATGTCATGTTTTTTGTTTCCCTCAACCCGGGTCAAAGCATGTCAACCCACATCCTAAGGGTATGACCTAGGTATGTGGTTCCACACTAACTGGGATTGTGACGTAGGTAGCTAGAACCCGGGTCTGGACCCGGGTAGGAGAGCCAGTGTGAAAAGGGCTATAGATGTTGCAACCTGTACAAAAGGCAAGTGTTCTACCCCAGCTCCACATACATCATATTGAACAAAAAAGTGAAATGTAAATAAACAAATAAATAAATAAATAAATAAAACATAGCCCTAACTGAGGTGGAAATGTCCGATGTCCCTGGCGCAGAGCCTCTCCCAGTGGGGAATTCTCCAGTTTTTTAAACTTCTCCTGGCATGTCTTCATGTAGGACATCTTTCCAGCCAGGTACCCACAAACACCAGCAACTGAGGACAGATCAACCAAGATATTAAACTAGTGATCGGAATCTGATGATTGAAACAGTCATATATTTCTGTTTCAGAGTGAATGTTCCATACTGCCCTTGTTTTTTCAGACAGTTCCCTTTATGCATGTAAACGCCATTTTAAGTTAAATCATGTCTCTGCTGCAACAAGTAATAAACATTCAATCATTTCATAATTACTATGTGGTGGTTAAGTAAAATATTAGTTGGAAATAATCAATTATGTAACCAGAAATAAGGTACAGTTGGCGCTGCTATCAGGACGCCTCAGAAGTAAAAAATATCCTGAATAAGGG